>NW_027650075.1:2500-181978 GCF_965287045.1 Carcharhinus amblyrhynchos | reverse complement strand
TCCCAGCTCCCAGTCTGTTCTCAGTGACGGCGTTCCCAGCTCCCAGTCTGACCTCGGTGACGTTCCCAGCTCCCAGTCTGATCTCGGTGACGCCATTCCCAGTTCCCACTCTGATCCGGTTGCCCCTCTCTCTCCCCCGCAGAGCTCTTCATTACTGAACATGCTCACGTGCGGATGCTGAAGGTTCTCTATGACGTTTTCTACCAGCGCATGCTGACCGAGGCCATCCTGACCGACACCGAGCTGCAGAGCATCTTCCCCAGCCTGGACGAGCTGATCGAGGTGCACGGTATGCCAGTGACTTCTGCCCGGGGCACTTCCACTCGGAGGGGAAGGGAGAGGGACACATCGAACAGGGGCTGACCACGGGCGAGGGAGGGGTTGAAGAACTGCACCGGGAATGTGGAGGCAGGAAAGGGGAACACAAACTGGAGAATACTGGGGGGAGGAGGGTGCAGGGTGAGGAGGAACAGGGAGGAGGGTGTGGGCATAAGTGGGGAGATAGGGAGGAGGGTGTGGGCATAAGTTGGGGGGATAGGGAGGAGGGTGTGGGCATAACTGGGGGATAGGGAGGAGGGTGTGGGCATAAGTTGGGGGGATAGGGAGGAGGGTGTGGGCATAACTGGGGGGATAGGGAGGAGGGTGTGGGCATAAGTTGGGGGGATAGGGAGGAGGGTGTGGGCATAACTGGGGGGATAGGGAGGAGGGTGTGGGCATAAGTTGGGGGGATAGTTTTTGATAAGAGAGGGGATTAAGGGTTATGGGGAGAGGGCGGGAATGTGGAACTGAGCCATGACAGATCAGCCATGATCTTTTTGAATGGCGGGGCAGGCTCGAAGGGCCAGATGGCCTACTCCTGCTCCTATTTCTTATGTTCTTATGATAGGGAGGAGGGTGTGGGCATAAGGGGGGGGATAGGGAGGAGGGTGTGGGCATAAGGGGGGGGATAGGGAGGAGTGTGTGGGCATAATGGGGGGGATAGGGAGGAGGGTGTGGGCATAAGGGGGGGGATAGGGAGGAGGGTGTGGGCATAAGGGGGGAATAGGGAGGAGGGTGTGGGCGGGATGGGGAGGGGGGGTGTGGGGGGACGGGGAGGGGGGCGTGGGGGGAGGGGGTGGGGGGGGAGGGGGAGGGGGGGGCGTGGGGGGTGGGGGAGGGGGGGGGGGGGCGTGGGGGGGAGGGGGAGGGGGGTGGAAGGTCTGTGGAGGAGGGTGTGGGGGGAGGGGGACGAGGAACAGGGAGGAGGAAGATGTGGGGCTATGGGGCAGGGAGACGGGGAGGTATGGAGGAGGGTGTGGGGTTATGGGGAGGGGAACAGGGAGGTGGGTGTGGGGAATGGGGGAGGGGGCGGAGGGTATTTGGATATGGGGAGAAGAGTGAGTGAACAGGGACCTTGGGTCTTCACCACCGTATCGCTCTCCTTCCAGCGTCTTTTTATGAAAGCATGAAGAAGATTCGTCAAGATGATGGCTACCTGGTAAAGGAGATTGGTCACACCTTACTTGCCAGGGTAGGTTAGCAACTGGAATCCGGGAGCTCACTGCTCCGCTCAACAGCTTGTGTGAGCTCCGCGGCCCTCGCCAGGGCTCTCTCGCGCACGCGCTCCGTGGCCCTCGCCAGGGCTCTCTCGCGTGCGCTCCGTGGCCCTCGCCAGGGCTCTCTCGCGCACGCGCTCTGCGGCCCTCGCCGGGGCTCTCTCGCGCACGCGCTCTGCGGCCCTCGCCGGGGCGCTCTCGCGCACGCGCTCTGCGGCCCTCGCCGGGGCTCTCTCGCGCACGCGCTCTGCGGCCCTCGCCGGGGCTCTCTCGCGCACGCGCTCTGCGGCCCTCGCCAGGGCTCTCTCGCGCACGCGCTCTGCGGCCCTCGCCAGGGCTCTCTCGCGCACGCGCTCTGCGGCCCTCGCCAGGGCTCTCTCGCGCACGCGCTCCGTGGCCCTCGCCAGGGCTCTCTCGCGTGCGCTCCGTGGCCCTCGCCAGGGCTCTCTCGCGTGCGCTCCGCAGCCCTCGCCAAGTCTGACACTCACTCTGTGCTGTCCTCCTCCTCTCTCAGTTCCATGGCACAGAGGGTGACTGGTTTAAGAAGCTGGCCTCACGTTTCTGCAGCCGCCAATCGTACGCCCTGGAGCAGATTAAAATCAAGCACAGGAAAGATCCACGATTCAACCAATTCATTCAGGTTAGTCTTGTCTTCTCCACCTGCAACAACCTCCCGGCTCTGTTTATGCCGCTCCCCCCCCACCCCCACCCCCCCCGTTCCCCAGTTTCGCTCCGCTCCGTCTCCGCCTCCGTCTCCCCCGCCCCGGCTCCGCCTCCGTCTCCTCCGCCTCCGTCTCCCCCGCCCCGGCTCCGCCTCCGTCTCCCCCGCCCCGGCTCCGCCTCCGTCTCCCCCGCCCCGGCTCCGCCTCCGTCTCCCCCGCCCCGGCTCCGCCTCCGTCTCCCCCGCCCCGGCTCCGCCTCCGTCTCCCCCGCCCCGGCTCCGCCTCCGTCTCCCCCGCCCCGGCTCCGCCTCCGTCTCCCCCGCCCCGGCTCCGCCTCCGTCTCCCCGCCCCGGCTCCGCCTCCGTCTCCCCCGCCCCGGCTCCGCCTCCGTCTCCCCCGCCCCGGCTCCGCCTCCGTCTCCCCGCCCCGGCTCCGCCTCCGTCTCCCCCGCCCCGGCTCCGCCTCCGTCTCCCCCGCCCCGGCTCCGCCTCCGTCTCCCCCGCCCCGGCTCCGCCTCCGTCTCCCCGCCCCGGCTCCGCCTCCGTCTCCCCGCCCCGGCTCCGCCTCCGTCTCCCCGCCCCGGCTCCGCCTCCGTCTCCCCCGCCCCGGCTCCGCCTCCGTCTCCCCCGCCCCGGCTCCGGCCTCCGTCTCCCCGCCCCGGCTCCGCCTCCGTCTCCCCCGCCCCGGCTCCGCCTCCGTCTCCCCGCCCCGGCTCCGCCTCCGTCTCCCCCGCCCCGGCTCCGCCTCCGTCTCCCCCGCCCCGGCTCCGCCTCCGTCTCCCCCGCCCCGGCTCCGCCTCCGTCTCCCCCGCCCCGGCTCCGCCTCCGTCTCCCCCGCCCCGGCTCCGCCTCCGTCTCCCCCGCCCCGGCTCCGCCTCCGTCTCCCCCGCCCCGGCTCCGCCTCCGTCTCCCCCGCCCCGGCTCCGCCTCCGTCTCCCCGCCCCGGCTCCGCCTCCGTCTCCCCCGCCCCGGCTCCGCCTCCGTCTCCCCCGCCCCGGCTCCGCCTCCGTCTCCCCCGCCCCGGCTCCGCCTCCGTCTCCCCGCCCCGGCTCCGCCTCCGTCTCCCCCGCCCCGGCTCCGCCTCCGTCTCCCCCGCCCCGGCTCCGCCTCCGTCTCCCCCGCCCCGGCTCCGCCTCCGTCTCCCCCGCCCCGGCTCCGCCTCCGTCTCCCCCGCCCCGGCTCCGCCTCCGTCTCCCCCGCCCCGGCTCCGCCTCCGTCTCCCCGCCCCGGCTCCGCCTCCGTCTCCCCCGCCCCGGCTCCGCCTCCGTCTCCCCGCCCCGGCTCCGCCTCCGTCTCCCCCGCCCCGGCTCCGCCTCCGTCTCCCCCGCCCCGGCTCCGCCTCCGTCTCCCCCGCCCCGGCTCCGCCTCCGTCTCCCCCGCCCCGGCTCCGCCTCCGTCTCCCCCGCCCCGGCTCCGCCTCCGTCTCCCCCGCCCCGGCTCCGCCTCCGTCTCCCCCGCCCCGGCTCCGCCTCCGTCTCCCCCGCCCCGGCTCCGCCTCCGTCTCCCCCGCCCCGGCTCCGCCTCCGTCTCCCCGCCCCGGCTCCGCCTCCGTCTCCCCCGCCCCGGCTCCGCCTCCGTCTCCCCCGCCCCGGCTCCGCCTCCGTCTCCCCCGCCCCGGCTCCGCCTCCGTCTCCCCCGCCCCGGCTCCGCCTCCGTCTCCCCCGCCCCGGCTCCGCCTCCGTCTCCCCCGCCCCGGCTCCGCCTCCGTCTCCCCCGCCCCGGCTCCGCCTCCGTCTCCCCCGCCCCGGCTCCGCCTCCGTCTCCCCCGCCCCGGCTCCGCCTCCGTCTCCCCCGCCCCGGCTCCGCCTCCGTCTCCCCCGCCCCGGCTCCGCCTCCGTCTCCCCCGCCCCGGCTCCGCCTCCGTCTCCCCCGCCCCGGCTCCGCCTCCGTCTCCCCCGCCCCGGCTCCGCCTCCGTCTCCCCCGCCCCGGCTCCGCCTCCGTCTCCCCCGCCCCGGCTCCGCCTCCGTCTCCCCCGCCCCGGCTCCGCCTCCGTCTCCCCCGCCCCGGCTCCGCCTCCGTCTCCCCCGCCCCGGCTCCGCCTCCGTCTCCCCCGCCCCGGCTCCGCCTCCGTCTCCCCCGCCCCGGCTCCGCCTCCGTCTCCCCCGCCCCGGCTCCGCCTCCGTCTCCCCCGCCCCGGCTCCGCCTCCGTCTCCCCCGCCCCGGCTCCGCCTCCGTCTCCCCCGCCCCGGCTCCGCCTCCGTCTCCCCCGCCCCGGCTCCGCCTCCGTCTCCCCCGCCCCGGCTCCGCCTCCGTCTCCCCCGCCCCGCCTCCGCCTCCGTCTCCCCCGCCCCGCCTCCGCCTCCGTCTCCCCCGCCCCCGCCTCCGCCTCCGTCTCCCCCGCCCCCGCCTCCGCCTCCGTCTCCCCCGCCCCCGCCTCCGCCTCCGTCTCCCCCGCCCCCGCCTCCGCCTCCGTCTCCCCCGCCCCCGCCTCCGCCTCCGTCTCCCCCGCCCCCGCCTCCGCCTCCGTCTCCCCCGCCCCCGCCTCCGCCTCCGTCTCCCCCGCCCCCGCCTCCGCCTCCGTCTCCCCCGCCCCCGCCTCCGCCTCCGTCTCCCCCGCCCCCGCCTCCGCCTCCGTCTCCCCCCGCCCCCGCCTCCGCCTCCGTCTCCCCCGCCCCCGCCTCCGCCTCCGTCTCCCCCGCCCCCGCCTCCGCCTCCGTCTCCCCCGCCCCCGCCTCCGCCTCCGTCTCCCCCGCCCCCGCCTCCGCCTCCCGTCTCCCCGCCCCCCGCCTCCGCCTCCGTCTCCCCCGCCCGCCTCCGCCTCCGTCTCCCCCGCCCCCCGCCTCCGCCTCCGTCTCCCCCGCCCCCGCCTCCGCCTCCCCCCGCCCCCCGCCCCGGCTCCGCCTCCGCCTCCGTCTCCCCCGCCCCGGCTCCGCCTCCGCCTCCGTCTCCCCCGCCCCCGGCTCCGCCTCCGCCTCCGTCTCCCCCGCCCCCGGCTCCGCCTCCGCCTCCGTCTCCCCCGCCCCGGCTCCGCCTCCGCCTCCGTCTCCCCCGCCCCGGCTCCGCCTCCGCCTCCGTCTCCCCCGCCCCGGCTCCGCCTCCGCCTCCGCCTCCGTCTCCCCCGCCCCGGCTCCGCCTCCGCCTCCGCCTCCGTCTCCCCCGCCCCGGCTCCGCCTCCGCCTCCGCCTCCGTCTCCCCCGCCCCGGCTCCGCCTCCGCCTCCCCCCTCACTCCAACTTCCGGCACACCCCAGTGCCCCCCCCCCGCTCTGGTTGCCTCCTTTGTTGATTCCCCCCGCCTCTCTCAATCATTCTCTGTCTCTCACTCCCTGTGCAGGATGCAGAGAGTTATCCTCAGTGCCGGCGTCTCCAGCTCAAGGATATCATTCCCATCGAAATGCAGCGGCTGACCAAGTATCCACTGCTCCTTGAGAACATTGCCAAGTGCACAGGTACCATATTGCATCTGCTTCTTAATCCCAGCATCCTGCCCCACAGGGTATCCCTGGATTGAGCCCAGCTTCCACAGGGAGACATACTGATGGACGCGTGGGCACACACTTACTCTCTTCCTCTGAAGGGCCAGGAGGCTAAAAGTTTTCAGAAGGAGCCAAATTCTTTTGGCCAGCATAATCATTCTCAATCCTCCTTTCCCTTCGTACCCCTCCGTCCCACCCTCTCCCCATATTGTTTGGCTGTTCATCCAGGAAAGCCATTACGGCCAGACCCAACCATCTCCTTTAGCACATCCCACATGTTATATATTTCTCTGCTCTCCCAACATCAGATGTGAAAAGGCCAATGATAAATGTCCCTGCCCAGGCTGCCAGCGTCTCACTAATGCCCTGTACAACTGAACCAGTACTGCTTGTGTTTATGTTCAATCTTTCTCAAAATAAAGGATAACATTCCATTAGTCTTGATTTTTTGCTGGACTTTTTTTCACTCATGCCTTGGTGCACTCAGATCCCTCTGTACATTGGAATTCTACAGCCATTCACTTTT
The DNA here is from genome assembly GCF_965287045.1 of Carcharhinus amblyrhynchos. Taxonomy (NCBI): domain Eukaryota; kingdom Metazoa; phylum Chordata; class Chondrichthyes; order Carcharhiniformes; family Carcharhinidae; genus Carcharhinus; species Carcharhinus amblyrhynchos. Next base: position 175,841 of record NW_027650075.1, on the reverse strand, counting down.
TAAGTCTCATGCCTGGATTTTGTAAACCTCTCCTGCACCCTCTCCAGCGTCCTTCCTATAGTGTGGCTCCCAGAACTATATCCAGTGTTTCAGCTGAGGTGTAACTCGTGACTTCTATAAATTCAGCAAAACCTCCATTGTCTCCATCTAGACTTCCCGCTGCCCGGAAAAAGCAGTCAGCATTATCAAGAACCCCACGTGCCCCGGACATTCGCTCTTCCACCTTCTTCCATCGGGAACAAGATACAAAAATCTGAGGTCATGCGCTAATCAAAAAAGAACAGCTTCTTCCATGCTGCCGTTGAACTTGTATAGAATCCCCACAGTGCAGAAGGAAGCCATTTAGCCCATCAAATCTGCACCAACAACAATGCCACCAATGGAGACACTGTAACCCCACACATTTACCCCACTAATCCCTCTAACCCACACATCCTGGGACACTAAGACAATTTAGCATGGTGATGCACTTAACCCGCACACTTTTGGATGGACCTAACTCGTATTGTTAATCTTTCCCTACACCCTATCTATGACTACAACACTATATTCTGCATGCTTTCCTTTCCTTTCCTCCCCTATGGTACTCAATGAACAGTATGCTTTGTCTGGAAAGTACGTAAGAAGAAATACTTTTCACGGTATCCCAATAAATTGATAATAAGTCAAATTAAGTCCTTGATCCTACACTTTATGCCCCGTTAATAAAGCCCGAAATATTGTATACTTTATTAACTGCTCTCTCCACCTACACTGCCGCCTGCAGTGAGAATGGAAACATATGCAAGGTCCATCTGCTCCTGCATCCCTTAAGAATTAAACCCCTTATTTTATATTGTCTGTCCGTGTTCTTGCTATCAAAGTGCCTTGTAAATGGTGGACAGGCTTTGGGGAGTCAGAGTTGCCATCCTTACTGCCAGGAGGAGACCTTTCAGCCACTTGGACATTGTGTGGTCCACGCCACATTCCAGAGCTCACATCCACCTTCCTCCTCTTCTCTCAATCTGCAGATCAGCCGACGGAGAAGCAGCAGGTGCAGCAGGCTGCGGAGTGCTGCCGCAATATTCTGAAGGATGTCAACCAGGAGGTTCGAGAAACCGAGAATCTCCGGGTAAGGAGTCCCCTAAGTCAGTGAGGGTCAGTGCTGAGGGAGTGTCGCGCTGTCAGAGGGTCAGTGCTGAGGGAGTGTCGCGCTGTCAGAGGGTCAGTGCTGAGGGAGTGCCACACTGTCAGAGGGTCAGTGCTGAGGGAGTGCCGCGCTGTCAGAGGGTCAGTGCTGAGGGAGTGCCGCGCTGTCGGAGGGTCAGTGCTGAGGGAGTGCCGCACTGTCGGAGGGTCAGTGCTGAGGGAGTGCCGCACTGTCGGAGGGTCAGTGCTGAGGGAGTGCCGCGCTGTCGGAGGGTCAGTGCTGAGGGAGTGCCGCGCTGTCAGAGGGTCAGTGCTGAGGGAGTGCCGCGCTGTCGGAGGGTCAGTGCTGAGGGAGTGCCGCGCTGTCGGAGGGTCAGTGCTGAGGGAGTGCCGCGCTGTCGGAGGGTCAGTGCTGAGGGAGTGCAGCGCTGTCAGAGGGTCAGTGCTGAGGGAGTGCCGCGCTGTCAGAGGTGCTGTTTTCAGAGGACACCTAAAGATGCCACCCTGTTTGCCCCCTCAGTTGGATTTATATGATCCTAAGGGCAGAATTTTGATGTGGGTTTGGGTGGGTGTTACGCCACAATGCCTCGGTCTAAAACTCTTCCCTTAACCAACTTCATCCTAATGACCTGATCAGTATCATGTTGGGCTTGTTTGATGGGAACAGTGTAGAGGGAGCTTTACTCTGTATCTAACCCCAGGCTGTACCTGTCCTGGGAGTGTCTGATGGGGACAATGTAGACACAGCTTTACTCTGTATCTCACCTCGTGTTGAACCTCTCCAGGGAGTGTTTGATGGGGACAGTGTAGAGGACATTTTATTCTGTATCGAACCCCATGCTGTACCTGTCCTGGGAGTGTTTGATAGGGACAGTGTAGAGGGAGCTTTACTGTGTATCTAACTGTACTTACCCTGGGAGTGTTTGATGGTGTCAGTATAGAGAATGTTAAATTCAGTATGTTTCTATTTTCTTTGTGCTTCCCTGCTTTGTATTCTAAGCTCTGCCCTTGTTTCTCTGCAGCGATTGCATGATTACCAGCGGCGTCTGGACATTTCGAACCTGAGGCAGAGCACTGATCAGCTCGTGGTTGATTTAAAGGTGAGCTCGGGAGATGAACGGGCATCCCCCAGGAAGTTGGGCATTGCTTACTGTGTGACTGTAGCGGGGGCAGGTCGCGAAGCCAGGCTCCTTTCCTGGTCAGCACTGTTACTGTACGAGTATGGGGCCGTTATTGTTCACCTCAGTGCCACTGGGATAGGTAAGGGGATAATCAGCCTCTAAGAAAAATCCTGCTGAGCTGTAATATTTCACTCGGATGGTGGACATGTGAAGGGATGTATTGATAGCTATGTCTGCATGTGAAATGTGTACAGCATCTGGTTTGGCTGGACTGCTCTGGACAGTTCTCCGTCAAGCTGATACTTGAAGCAGATGCCCTCACAAGCAGCTTCAGACTTTACAGTATCAAAAGAGGCAACTTGGCCAGTCCTATCTGTGCTCCTATTATAGTGGTCCCAATCCAGTCCCACTGCCCCACTCTCTCCCCATAGCCCTGTATCAATCCCAATCATCTAATCCCACTGCCCCAGTCTGTCCCCATAGCCCTGTATCAATCCCACTGCCCCACTCTGTTCCCATAGCCCTGTATTAATCCCAGTCAAATCTGACAGACTGCACTCTCTCCCCTCCCGCCCTCCACAGCCCTGTATCAATCCCAGACCAAACCCCCTGCCCCACTCTCCCCATAGCCCTGTATTAATCCCAATCCAATCCCACTGCCCCCACTCTCTCGCCATAGCACCTATCAATCCTAATCTAATTCCACTGCCCCACTCTCTCCCCATAGCCCTGTGTCAATCCGAAGCTTCACTGTTCACTCTCTCCCCATACGCTTATGTAAATCCCAAACTCAACCCAGTGTTCCCTCTTTCTGCCTTTCTGTCTCTGCAGTTCAAATGTAGCTTTGTGCAGCCGTAGGTGTCTGTTTGAGATGTCCGGTTTGAAGAGTGTGTTTGCCCTCGGGGTGTGGTTGCCTTTGGTGGGGAGGGGCCTGGGCTGAGATCTAATTCATGGCCTTTACTCAATGCAAGTGTATCTCTGTCTTTTGGCTAGAACATCGACTTGACTCAGCATCGGATGGTGCATGAGGGTCCACTGATCTGGAAGGTGTCGAGAGAGAAAGCTGTTGGTAAGTGAAAGGGAGCGAGGGAGGAAAGGAGTTCCCTGCTCAAGGGCTGGGGAATAGGACGGTCTAAATCCCAGGGAGGGAGAGTGGCCTGGGTTTGATTCCAGACATTGAGACACTCAATTGTAGGGAATGTCCACTGAGGACTGTGGCTGGTCTGCGTCCATTTTTAAAAATGTTTACTCCATCCTTAAAGTTGGAGAGCCAATGCTCAGAGTGGACTGGGAAACTCAAATCCATTCCCTGCAAAAAAAAACCAAATTCAAAATCCAGTTGAATCCAATTCATGGACCCCACAAGAGAGACAAACAAGATCCAAGCTGACAAGATAAGGGATTGATCTGATCGCTTATCTTGGCCAAAAAGCTGAGAATCGAATATTCTGTGCTTCCATTACTGAGGGGTTTGAAGAGTCCAGATTAATTGAGACTCGGACATTTGCAGGGTTCCATTTACAGTCAGCCTGACATGGTTTTGGGTAGGGAATCCATAGAAGAGGAGCTGGTGAGGTTTTGCTTTGAGGCTCTCTGTACTTGTACACCTTCATGGTGGGTTCTGTGTGTAGGGATGGGATGAGTCACTGTGTTCATCTAATTTTCCCTTCCTCACTCATCTCTGATGCTGCATATCTTTGCTGCTCCCCCCACTATCTCCGTCTCTCCCCCTTTTCTCTGCCCCTTTCGCCCCTTTTCTCTGCCCCTCTCACTGTTAGAAACATAGAAACTAGAAGCAGGAGTAGGCCATTCGGCCCTTTGAGCCTGCTCCACCATTCATTTTGTTCATGGTTGATCATCAAATTCAATATTCTGATCCCCCTTCCCCCCATATCCCGTGATCCCTTTAGCTCCAAGGGCTATATCTAATTTCTTCTTGAAATCAGACAACATTTTGGCCTCAACTACTTTCTGTAGGAGTGAATTCCACACATTCACCACCCTCTGAGTGAAGAACTTTCTGCTCACAATTCTAAAAGGTTTACCCCTTATCCTCAAACTATCACCCCCAGTTCTGGATTTCCTGACCATCGAGAACATCCTCTCTGAATCTACCTATTAGTATCTATCCTGTTAGTATTTGATAAGTTTCTATGAGATCCTCTGTCACTCTTCTAAACACCAATGAATATAATCTTAGTCTCTCCTCATAAGACAGACCTGCCATCCCAGGAATCAGCCTGGTAAACCCTCGCTGTGCTCCCTCTGTAGCAAGGACATCAAATCTGCACACAATACTCCAATGTCTCATCAATGCCCTATACAATTGCAGCAAAACATCCCTATCCTTATACTCAAATCCTCTCATTATGAAGGCCAACATACCATTTGCCTTCTTTACTACCTGCTGCACTCGTGTGCTTACTTTCAGTGACTGATGCGCAAGGACACCAAGGTGTCTCGCTGAGAATCCACCTCTTTCAATTTACACCCGTTGAAATAATAATCTGCCTTTGTATTATTGCTACCAAAGTGGATAACCTCACATTTATCCACAATATACTGCATCTGTCATGCAGCTGCCCACTCAATCAGACTGTCCAAAGCCCACTGATGCATCTCTGCATCATTCTCACAGCTCACCCACCCACTCAACCTGGTATCATCTGCAAATTTGGAGCTAATGTATTCACTTCCCTCTCCTAAATCATTGATATTCTAATATGTCTAATGCTCTCTGCTCCTGTCCCTCTTCCCCTCTGGTTCACGCAATTCTTGTCCCACCTCCTTTCTCTCTCATCCTCTGTCACACACTCCCAGCCCCTCTCAGACCCTCTGCCTCTCATGCTCCTCTCTCACGTGCTGACCCTTCTAACGTCTCAAACCCTCTCTCTGTTTCTCTCACGCAGATGTTCACGTGCTGCTACTAGATATTTGCCTGGTCCTGATGCAAAAGGTGGATGACAAGATGGTGTTGAAATGCCACAGCAAGAACTTGGTGGGGAACGCTGAAGGGAAGCAGATGCTATCCCCCATCATCAAACTGGGCAGCGTGCTGGCGCGAGACGTCGCCACAGGTGGGCTGTGTTGCCATGGGGATAGGTTGATGTTTCCATCATTCAGGGAATACCAGTGTCACTGGCAAAGGCCAGCATTTACTGTCCATCCCGAATTGAGACAGTTGGTGATGAGCTGCCATCTTGGATGCTTCCCAATGGCTTGTAGGCCATTCCCCAAGACAGTAATAGTCAACTACTGTGGGTCTGGAGTTCCACGTAGGCCAAACCAGCTAAGGATGGCGGCTTTCCATCTCCAAGTACAGCTCTCAGGCCTGGTTGGCTTTCGGGCCTAGTTGGCGCTCGGGCCTGGTTGACTCTCGGGCCTGGTTGACTCTCCAGCACAGTACAGAGGCCAGTGCTGCACTATCAGAGGTGTTGTCTTTCAGATGAGACTGCCATGAGGCTGCTGGTGGTTAGTTGCTTACAGACTTTGTTCCCTTCAAGTAGCCAGGCAAAATATTTTCAATTTAAAATTGGCCTTTATTTACAAGCTATAGACCAGGTTCCAGTATGCTTTGTGCTCCAGAGCACTGGATACAGCTTCACACTATCTGATGTGCTTTCAGATTGGATTGCAAATAATTATTTTATACCAATCAAAAATGTACATTTGAAACAAGAGTTATCTATATTCACTCATATCTAATGACTCTAATGTGTGTGTGTGTGTCTGTGTCTATCAGGGTGTGCGTGACTAGCTGGTCTGAGTGTCTGTGTGTCTGCCTGTTGTTGCAGGGGGGGTGTGTCTGTGTGTGTGTATCTCTTTGTCTGTGTGTGTGTGTCTGTGTCTCTGTGTGCATGTGTTTCGATGTGTGCCTGCGTCTCCGTGTAGAATGTGTGCGTCTGACTGTGCGATAACCGATAATCAGTCCCTATAAAGCACTGTGTTTTTTATCCTTTACACACGGCTGTGTTTGTGTTGCAGACCGCAAGGCGTTCTTTGTCCTGTTCCAGACGACCACTGGGGCGATGATATATGAGCTGGTGGCACAGACGGTCTCTGAGAGGAAAAAGTGAGTAGCAAGTCGATAGATCCCATAGTGGGGTAGGGCTGGGTCTTGGGGGTAGGCTGGCAATGGGCTTCAGTCTCCCGTGGCTTTGTTAGTAACGAGGGATGGGGGCAGGAGGATGGCGAGGGAATCACCCAGAGCTTGTGATATGCAGCTCCCCCCTTCCCCTCCCACACCCTTTTCTGAGGGGCCAGGAGGTGGGGGGGATGAGGTGGTGGGAGGCAGTGAATGTGTCTGGCTTTGATGATGCCCCCTTTGGTCGAATAGCACATCAATTGCGTGGCAAGTCAGACCAGTTCGGAGAGGTAATGGGTCATGGCACTGCTGCCACTGGTAGTAGTGAGTGAGCTGCTGCCCCGGGGTGGACAGAGAGGGGGTGGGGGGAGCTGGGACTGAATACTGAGTCACAGAGCTTAGAGTGTCGTAGACATTGACTGAACCTCCTGCTTGTTACTGTGATACTCGCAGCTGGTGCGACAAGATCCTGACCACGCAGCAAGCCCTCAGCCAGCTGAAACCCTCGCAGATGGGCAGGAACAGCCTGGTGCCGCCCATGACCAACATGCCCCTCAGCCCCACGTAAGTCACTGAGCAGGCTGGGCACTGTCGGAGGGGAGAGGAGAGGTGGCGCGGTGGGGGAGTGGGCGAGGGGAGCAATCCAGGGGCAATCAGGAATGGCAACAAACCACTAGGTTTGATCACTGAGGGGTAAAGAATTCAAAAGAAGTAAGGTCACCTCAAACCTCATTGACAAGATGAATGCTGAGAGGCTGTTTCCCCTGGTGGGACAGCCTAGGACCAGACAGCACTGTCTGAGAATAAAGGAGCGCCAATTTGAGACTATCAGGAGGAATTTCTTCCCTCGGAGGGTTGAGAGTCTTTGAACTCCTTCCTGCAGAGAGCTGCAGGGACAGAGTCCTTGTGTATATTTAACAGATTTTTAATCAGTAAGGGAATCGAGGGTTATGGGGAAGAGGCCTCCTCCTGTTCCTATTTCATATGGTCTAGTGTCTCGACGTGGCAGTGGGAGGAGAATGGTCTCTGAGCAATTCTGGTCTCCGTGCTGTTAGTAAGGACAAGGGAAAACTGGAGGGGGGGTGGGGGGATGCTGAGAGAGACGAGGGGCGGGTGGGGTAGAGAGGGCAGACAAGAGTGAGGGCTGGCAAGCATTAGGGTCGGTGAGAGAGGGCAGTGGGCAGAAGGGCAAGCGCAACAGAACTGAGGCGCGAAAGCTCTCAGAAAAGGTGGCTTGCTTCAAAAGGCTGTGCAGCAGGGTGGAGGGGCTGAATGGACTGTGGTTGTGTGTCTATCTGCTGTTAATTGTGTTCCATCTCTCGTCTCTGGCCCAATCCCAGCATGTCATACCGGGACCCGATGCTGAACTCTGAGAACAGCTTCCCAACCCGTGACAGAATCAACTCGGATTTCAACGGTAAGGAGGGCGAAAGTGACAAAGGAAGAGGCTCCTGGGATAGACTGATGTCCAGCTGAGTTTGGATGAGGGGAGGGATGGAAATGGAGGGTGTGTAGAGGAAGTGGATGGATGGGGTGGAGTGAGGGGGGGTTGTTGGTGGGGGGCTGGTGTTGCTAAACAAGACCAGCAGTGTTTCACACAGCTCTGTTGGCTTTGGGACCTGGGCTTAAATGCAGAGGGTTGAAGGGTCAAGGAGTGGTTGGATGGGAGGAAGGTCTGGTGTGAGGGGGTGGGGGGGGGCGCGGAGAGCCAACGTTTCGGTTAGAAGTGAGGGACACTTTGACGTATAGGTTGAGCTGGTGGAGGGGGTGGAAAGGAGGTTGTGTTGGGTTTGAGGTATTGGTTGGTATGTTGGGCTGTAGGGATGAGCATGGGTAAGGGGGCCTTTGGGTCGAGTTTAAGGTGCTTGGGCAGAGGTTGGGTTGAAGTGAGGGGGGTTGACTCAGCGCTGGGGGGAATTGGTGGGAGATTGTTGGGGGGGGAATTGATGGGAGATTGTTGGGGGGGGAATTGATGGGAGATTGTTGGGGGGGGAATTGATGGGAGATTGTTGGGGGGGGGAATTGATGGGAGATTGTTGGGGGGGGAATTGGGGAAAGATTGTTGGAGGGGGAAATTGGGGAATTTGGATGGGATGAGATTGGCAGGGAGATGCTGTAGGCAATTGGGTCAGAATGAGTTGAGGGCAGTGGAGAGGAGTGGGCTTGGGGTGGATTGAATAGTTGTGGGTGAAAGGTAGGTGAGTATTGGCGGAATTTGCCCTGTGGGATATTTTGGGTTGGATTGTGGTTGGTGCTGAAGGTTCCCGAGCTGCAAGATATTGTCATGGTCTCACAAACGCACCTCCCCACGACCAAATCCATGTTGCTGGGGAGTGGGAATGATTTTATTTGGGAAATTGAACTGCACGGTGGACAGTGGTTAGCACGGCTGCCTCGCAGGGCCGAGGATCCGGGTTCAATTCCGGCTTCGGGTGACTGTGTGGCGTTTGCGCGTTCTCCCCATGTCTGCATGAGTTTCCTCCACGTGCTCTGGTTTCCTCCCACTGTCCAAAAATGTGCAGGTTAGGTTGTTTGGCTGTGGTAAATTGCCCTTTAGTGTCAGGGGCCTGGCAGAGTGGGGCTACGGAGATAGCATCTGGGTGGGATTGGTGTCAGTGCAGATCCAATGGGCCAAATGGCCCCCTTCTGCACTGTAGGGATTCTGTGATACACAGCCCAGATTCTGTCTTCATTCCCTGTCTCCTGACTTTGTGTTTTCACAGTGAAGGAGAGTGACTTTGTGCCACAGGACAGTGGGACTGGTGAGCTGGGTGTAGACGATCGCCCTGTCAATGAGATGCTGGGACAGAGTGTGATTCAAGCACTGACCGACTTTCTCAAGGCCAATGAGGTAGATTTGACCAAACTGGCCTCAGGACCATCCGAGCACGTCGCAGATGAAGCATTGGAGGATGGTGAGATCCAATCGACATGATTCCTGTTCATCTCCTGCACGGCCCCTGCCTGGCCACCACACCCCCCCCATGCTCGGTCACGCCGCCAGCTTGGTCACCCCACCCTACTGGCCCCCTCGGCTCGGTTGCTCCCCTGTTCACTGCACGCCACCCCTCCACCCCCACATTCTCCACCTGGATGGCCGGCCCCTCTGATTCATGCACACACCCAGTCACACATACACACAACCACACACCCTGTTGCTCTGTTTCACACACACTCGTGCTCACTCTCTCTCACGCACATTCGCTCACTCATTCGCACACACATTCACTCTCTCGCTCTCGCATGCGCACGGACGCGCTCTCGCTCGCACGCGCACGGACGCGCTCTCGCTCGCACGCGCACGGACGCGCTCTCGCTCGCACGCGCACGGACGCGCTCTCGCTCGCACGCGCACGGACGCGCTCTCGCTCGCACGCGCACGGACGCGCTCTCGCTCGCACGCGCACGGACGCGCTCTCGCTCGCACGCGCACGGACGCGCTCTCGCTCGCACGCGCACGGACGCGCTCTCGCTCGCACGCGCACGGACGCGCTCTCGCTCGCACGCGCACGGACGCGCTCTCGCTCGCACGCGCACGGACGCGCTCTCGCTCGCACGCGCACGGACGCGCTCTCGCTCGCACGCGCACGGACGCGCTCTCGCTCGCACGCGCACGGACGCGCTCTCGCTCGCACGCGCACGGACGCGCTCTCGCGCACGTTCACGCAACCACACTGTCATGCTGCCCTCACGTTCCCATGTGCATCCTTGCTCACGCGTGCACTCTCTCTCACGTGCGTTCCATGCCCACACACAAGCACATGCCATTCTCCGAAGATGCTGCAGCTCACCTGGGTGTTTCTTCATCCTGAGACCAAGTGTCCCACATAACATGAGTTGGCAGCTCCTTTTAGCCTGGTTAAGAAGTCTCTCAATACCAAGTTAAAGTCCAACCAGTTTATTTGATAGTAAACCCACAAGCTTTTGGAAACGCTGTTCCTTCATCAGGTAAGTGGAGAGTTCTGATCAGAGAAGGGCATATAAAGTCACACACAGTTTACAGAATACTGATTCGAATGCAAGTCTTTACAGCTAACCTGCTAATCAAGTCTTAAAGGTGCAGACAACATGAGTGGAAATAGCATTAAGCATAGGTTAGAGATGTGTATTGTCTCCAGATAGTACAGTAAGTGAGATGTTGCAAGTTCAGGCAAGTTATGGGGGTTATAGACAGTGCAACATCAACCCAAAATCCCGGTTGAGGCCGTCCTCAGTATCTAACCCCTTCACTATCAAGTTCTGCACACGAGGCAGAAGTTCCCCTCCCCAGCCTCAGTGGGACACTGCTGCTTGGAGCCAGTTGGGTTCCATGTTGACTGCATTCCAGGCCTCTCCAGTCCGGGGATCTTTGAGCCAATCTACACTGACGCCCCTTTCCTGCTTTTCTGCAGTGCACACAATGAAGCGGGTACTCAGCAGGGGCAGAAGAATTTCCAAGGAGTCCCCTGCCCAGCTGCCAGCCGAGGATGTCCTGGACCCGGGCAGCGGGGCTGGTGAGGCCAACGGTAACCGCGAGGAAGGAGGGACAGAGGCGGAGAAGGAAAAGGATCTGCCTCCAGCGGAAGGAGAGCAGGAAGATCCGACCGAAAGGGAAATTGGCCTTGAGAGAGGAGGGACCGAGAGCACAGAGGAGTCAAAGGAAGGACAAGGAGATGACGAAGAACAGGAGGGACAGGTCAAAGGGACAGGTAAGGAACCTGTTGAAGGGGAATGGCTGAGGGGGGAAGACAGTAGAGGTGGGATGGTGAGCGGGGCACACTGGGAACTGGGCAAAGGGAAATGGGGCCAGTGTCTGCGCCCAGTCTTCAGTGTCCAAGAACTGAAGGTTTAATCATCAGGCCATTGCCACAAGCCAGACATGGGAGCAGAGCTTGCGAGCATTATTCGTTATCTTTGTTTTGTTTCAACAGTTTTGTTACTCAGTTATTACAATTGAGAAAGTGCTGTACATTGGATGATTCTGTCTATGGGATGGGAGGGAGAAGTGGGGAGTGAGAGAGCAGGATAGACAGAAAGAGGGGTGGCGGGGGGGAATGGCAGGGATGGGGAGGGGGGGATGGAAGAAGGGGGTGGGAGAAGGGGGGCAGTGGAGAAGGGGGTGGTAGGGGAGAAGGGTGGACGGCATGGGAGAAGGGTGGACGGCGGGGTATGGGGGGAGAAGGGGGTGACATCAATGAGAGGAGTGGGGGAAAAGCCATGATGGGCATGGGGAAGAATGGGCTCATGGGGGAGAAGGGGGTATGGCGGGGGAGAAGGGGGGGATGGCAAGGGTGGGGGAAAGTGGGGGAGGGAGAAGAAAGGAGGACAGTGGAATCCTTCAAAGAATCAACTTGGATATGATGGGCTGAATGGTCTCCTTACCAATTTCTGTCTTTCTTTCTGATCAGTAGACGAGGATTTGCACACAAAATCTCAGCTATGTGAGGGTCGCGGGGTGCCTGGTCCAAACAGGGCTGAGACTGAGACCAACAACTCCCCCATCACCCTGTCACTGGAACAGGCCGAGGAGATGGAACGGAAAATGAACAGCCTGCTGGTCAAGATTCAGCATTTAAAGGTGAGAGGCAGCAAGAGGTGAAGCATACCACCTGCTCCCTCAACATTCCTCCCCCGCTGCACTGTCAGAGGGTCAGTACTGAGGGAGTGCTGCACTGTCAGAGGGTCAGTACTGAGGGAGTGCTGCACTGTCAGAGGGTCAGTACTGAGGGAGTGCTGCACTGTCAGAGGGTCAGTACTGAGGGAGTGCTGCACTGTCAGAGGGTCAGTACTGAGGGAGTGCCGCACTGTCAGAGGGTCAGTACTGAGGGAGTGCTGCACTGTCAGAGGGTCAGTACTGAGGGAGTGCTGCACTGTCAGAGGGGCAGTACTGAGGGAGTGCTGAGCATTCAACCATGCTTCCAATATTATAACAGCAACCACACTTGGATAAGTACTTAATTGGCTGCGAAGCACTTTGGGATACAACCCTCCCTATCTCTGCAACCTCTTCCAGCCCCTACAGTCCTTTTAAACACTCTGCTGCTCCAAACTTTGAGTTGTCTACGGCCTGAGCCTTGGGTTTCCCTCCTCCATTCCTGCCCCCCCCCCCCACCTCTCCCCGAAACCACCTCTGCTGCTTTTAAGACATTCCTTATAACATGTTTGTGAGATCAGGCTCCTCTTGTCTCCTTGATGTTAGTTTTTGCTGGTCAGAGTGGTTTTTACTTGGTGGGAGGCGTTGTGTAAATGTACATTGCCATATAAATGTTTGATCTCTCCTTCATCAGTTGATTCCCTCTCTCTCTGGTTCCCTAGGCGATGGAGGAGGATTACCACCGGCTTCGGCAGGCATTGCTCAACCTGCCTGTGGCACCACGCCACTCACCGGGAAACTGCAGGCAGGTGGCAGGTGAGTGAGCAGGGGCAGTGCCCACCCATTCGCAGTCAACTCCGTTCTGCACTTCAGTCTTGCTCAGTGTGTCCAGGGACATCTGCCTCGATCCTGGGAATGATAGATCAGGGACAAGGGCCCTGTGCGTGGAGCTGAGAGCTTCAGCACTCCATGAGCAGAATCACTTCTTTAAAATAAAAAGCTAGAGCTCAGGTACAAAAAAAATGGCCAAATGAAACATTGGCCTTCACTGCAAGCGGTGTGGAGGTTACACAGCGGCAGAGACCCGAGTTCCATTCCAGCCTCGGGTGGCTGTGCATGTGTGGAGTTTGCACGTTCTCCCCGTGTCTGCATGAGTTTCCTCCGGGTGCTCCAGTTTCCTCCCACACTCTAAAGATGTGTAGATTAAGTGGATTGGCCACGCTAAATTGCCTGTTAGTGTCCAAAGAATTGTAGGTTAGGCAAATTGGCCATACTAAGTTGCCCCTTAGTGTCAAAGAAATGCAGGTTAGGTGGATTAGCCATGCTACATTGCCACTTAGTGTCCAAAGGTGTGTGGGTTCAGCTGATTGGCCATGCTAAATTGTCCCTTCGTGTCCAAAGATGTACAGGTTAGGTGGATTGGCCATGGTTAATGTGCAGGATTAAGTCAGGGTCAGTTATTCTTTCAGAGAGTCAGTGCAGACTCGATGGGCTGAATGGCCTCCTTCTGCACTGTAGGGATTATGTCACAGTTATACAGAGCTCTGATAAGATACCCTATGGGGTACTGTTGTATCCAATTTATGGCACTGAGACGTATAAGATGTTGAATGGGATGGATAGGATAGAGGTGGAGAGGCTCTTCCCGCTCAGAAAGGACAGTAGGACTAGAGGGCACAGCCTCAGGATAAAGGAAGGGCGGTTTAGAACGGAATTGAGGAGGAATTTCTTCACTCAAAGGGTGGTGAATCTCTGGAATTCTCTGCTCGTTGAAGTGGTGGAGGCTGCCTCGCTCAATATTTTTAAGACGCGGGTTGATAGGTTTTTGATAGGCAAGGGGATTAAGGGTTATGGGGAGAGGGCGGGAATGTGGAACTGAGCCACGACAGATCAGCCATGATCTTATTGAATGGCGGGGCAGGCTCGAGGAGCTAGATGGCCTACTCCTGCTCCTATTTCTTATGTTCTTATGTTCTATCCCTCTATAACCAGGGAAACACCCGCTCTTAACTGTACTCTACAATATGGAGAGGAAAGACAGGAAGACCAGTGAAGGATGTCCCAGATTCTTTGAGATGCTTTTAAATAAAATAAATGTTTATTAAACAGTAAAACATACAAGAAGGTCAATTCACAATGTACTCAACTACTTTAACAGCCATACACTCTACGTTAAAATGTACCCAGTTCCAAATCCTCCGATTATCCTAACTTCAGAGCTAAACCTCCCTAAGCAACATCCTATAGGTTCTAAAACTACAGGCAAAATCTAGCAATTGTTACCACACCAGGCATTTATATCTTCCTGCCCAACGTGTAGGGAAAACAACTGGTTTCTCAAACAGGGTTTTCTCCAAGACCAAATGTTGGGAATGGACACAACTTTGGGCTGAGGTCTCAAATTGCTAACTTGTAGAGGGTGAATTGGCTACTGATGTAATGTCTTTCCTTTTAGCCTTGCCGTATCTGAATTAACCTTCTCAGAAGTCATTATTAATTATCTTCATTTCATGAGTTAGCCTTTCAGAATATAGTTCTAAAATTCACATCTCATCACTTCCTTTGAACTTCTAACATCTTTACTTACACCCCTGACACTCCAGCATCCGCTGTTAGACACTCCAGCATCCGCTGTTATCAACTTGCCCGAGGTGAACATCTGTTTACAGTGTTGCTAAGCTTATCAACAAATCAGAACATGGGTTCCACTAACCCAGCCAAACTGTCCCTGCTGCACGCTCCATTTTAAATTATTTTAAAAGCAAATAACTAGAAAAACATGCCATCGATCACTGCAGTTCCTCGATTCCCATTTTCTCACAATTTCCTAATACATGTTGCTTTCTGAGTGTGGTGTTTCAACCTCTCCCACCCCACACGATCCCCTCTCCATCCACGCCCCTCCCTCTTCTCCCCATGCCACCCAACGCCACCCCCTCCCGCCCACCCCCTCCACCCCACCCCCCTCCATCCTCCGCCCCACCCCCCTCCATCCTCCGCCCCACCCCCCTCCATCCTCCGCCCCACCCCCCTCCATCCTCCGCCCCACCCCCCTCCATCCTCCGCCCCACCCCCCTCCATCCTCCGCCCCACCCCCCTCCATCCTCCGCCCCACCCCCCTCCATCCTCCGCCCCACCCCCCTCCATCCTCCGCCCCACCCCCCTCCATCCTCCGCCCCACCCCCCTCCATCCTCCGCCCCACCCCCCTCCATCCTCCGCCCCACCCCCCTCCATCCTCCGCCCCACCCCCCTCCATCCTCCGCCCCACCCCCCTCCATCCTCCGCCCCACCCCCCTCCATCCTCCGCCCCACCCCCCTCCATCCTCCGCCCCACCCCCCTCCATCCTCCGCCCCACCCCCCTCCATCCTCCGCCCCACCCCCCTCCATCCTCCGCCCCACCCCCCTCCATCCTCCGCCCCACCCCCCTCCATCCTCCGCCCCACCCCCTTCCCCCCTCCGCCCCACCCCCTTCCCCCCTCCGCCCCGCCCCCTTCCCCCCTCCGCCCCGCCCCCTTCCCCCCTCCGCCCCGCCCCCTTCCCCCCTCCGCCCCGCCCCCTTCCCCCCTCCGCCCCGCCCCCTTCCCCCCTCCGCCCCGCCCCCTTCCCCCCTCCGCCCCGCCCCCTTCCCCCCTCCGCCCCGCCCCCTTCCCCCCTCCGCCCCGCCCCCTTCCCCCCTCCGCCCCGCCCCCTTCCCCCCTCCGCCCCGCCCCCTTCCCCCCTCCGCCCCGCCCCCTTCCCCCCTCCGCCCCGCCCCCTTCCCCCCTCCGCCCCGCCCCCTTCCCCCCTCCGCCCCGCCCCCTTCCCCCCTCCGCCCCCTTTCCCCCCCTCTCTTTTTCTATCTCTGCCCCCGCGTCCCCCTCTGCCCCCACGTCCCCCTCTGCCCCCGCGAAGCCCCCAGTTGGATTTTATTACTGAC
This sequence comes from Carcharhinus amblyrhynchos, assembly GCF_965287045.1. Taxonomy (NCBI): domain Eukaryota; kingdom Metazoa; phylum Chordata; class Chondrichthyes; order Carcharhiniformes; family Carcharhinidae; genus Carcharhinus; species Carcharhinus amblyrhynchos. Next base: position 160,018 of record NW_027650075.1, on the reverse strand, counting down.
GGTCTTTAGTTGGTGCTCCCACGACACCTCTGTGAGGGGTGACTCCGCTAACATCCCCTCCATTCCGCGCATGTCCTGATCATCAAGACCTTTTATCTGGCTAATCCTCATGATTCTCTTTCCCTGGGAAAGGAGCCTCAGCCTCTCCAATCTCTCGCAATGGGTGTGTTTCTGTGTACAAAGATTTTCAATGCAGTAAGTTTGCCTGGCTGCCCGCCAGTGCCCCCTTCCTGGATTCCCCAAAGCTTCACTCTTGCTTCCTGATTTCTTTTGCAGGTGAGAGGTGGTGAAGAGGAGGACGCACTGACACCTGGCCAAGCTGGCATCTTCCCACCACTTGATTTAAATTCCGCATCCGGGACGTTCCTCCCTGTGTCAATGGCGCGGGGAGAATGGATGGTGTTTGGGGAAAGTTTGGAGAGGGGTTTGGGGTGGGGGCTGGGTGTGTCTTCCACTTATTTTGCCAATAGGTTTTCCCCAACTTCACCCCCGTCTCACCCCCACTCCCCTCTCCACCAAGCTTTACCCACCACCATAGTAGAGCGTCACTTTCGGAAACCCTGCCAAGGGATTGCCAACCAGCCAAGTCTCCGTATACAAAAAGCGCTTAATTACTGGCTGCTGCCAGGGCTAGGATTAGAGGAACACGGGTACGAGGGAGGGGGCAGGGATTCTTAAAGCAATTCCGAGCCCACTTGGGCCTGGATTGTGGGGGAGGGCTAGGTCGCAGGTTTCTCGGATGTCAGGTCCACCCATCCCCTGCCATCACCCCTTTCTAAAAGTAAGTCTTCTCAAACCCCTTCACCCCACCCCTGCATTCTAAAGTACACAGTTTCGAAAGCCGTCTCTCTTTTCAAAAGAGTGATGCACTCCATAATATTCTCTCCCTGCACTCACCCTTTTCTAAATCAGAAGATCGCAGATTCTAGTCCCGTTCCAGCCACATGAACTCCTCTCTCACAGCCAGCACTGAGGGAGCACTGCACCCTCCAAGATGCCAAACCGAGGACCCCAATAGTGAGGGAGCACAGCACCCTCCAAGATGCCAAATCAAGGACCCCAATAGTGAGGGAGCACAGCACCCTGTGAGATGCCAAACCGAGGACCCCAATAGTGAGGGAGCACAGCACCCTCTGAGATGCCAAACCGAGGACCCCAATAGTGAGGGAGCACAGCACCCTCCAAGATGCCAAACCAAGGACCCCAATAGTGAGGGAGCACAGCACCCTGCGAGATGCCAAACCGAGGACCCCAATAGTGAGGGGAGCACAGCACCCTCTTGAGATGCCAAACTGAGGACCCCAATAGTGAGGGAGCACAGCATCCTCTTGAGATGCCAAACCGAGGACCCCAATAGTGAGGGAGCACGGCACCCTCCGAGATGCCAAACCGAGGACCCCAATAGTGAGGGAGCACAGCACCCTCTTGAGATGCCAAACCGAGGACCCCAATAGTGAGGGAGCACAGCACCCTCTTGAGATGCCAAACCGAGGACCCCAATAGTGAGGGAGCACAGCACCCTCTGAGATGCCAAACCGAGGACCCCAATAGTGAGGGAGCACAGCACCCTCTTGAGATGCCAAACCGAGGACCCCAATAGTGAGGGAGCACAGCATCCTCTTGAGATGCCAAACCGAGGACCCCAATAGTGAGGGAGCATGGCACCCTCCGAGAAACATCAGACCAAGCCCTCCCCCTCCCCCCCACCCCTTTTCTCAGCTATATGCGAAAGAATCCTCACTGACTCTTCCCCCCCCCCCCCAGGGACCAATATTTATCCAGCACCCAATGTGCCCAGCCTGTGTCAGGTGGCTCAGTGTCTCCTGCCTGGTTGTGGGAGGGTGCGACATGCAAAACTGCCCTGCGGCGCTTCCTCACATCATCGTGAAAGTGCTTGGAGAGGAACGGCGGGGGAGCGACAAAACAAGTGTCTCGCTGGCTACCAGGTGCTTTGGGAGCTCTCCCTGCAGTTGCAAAAGGTTCGCTTGAATATAAATTCTTGCAAACTATCGCTGTGGAAGTACAGACTCAGAAGATGGTGACGTAGAGGGAGCAGGACTCCGGAACAAGAGGAGTTGTGGGGAGGAGAAGGCGTGGGGCTGTGGGGGGGGACAGGGAGGAGGAATCTTGACTACTAAAAATCATGGGAACCACCAGCTTTAAGGGAACAAAACGCCACCTTGCCAAAGGGAACTAGAGAGTCACAGGGGTGCGTGGGGAAGGTTCCACTAAGTTAATTATGACTGTGTTCCTCTAATCTTCACTTTGTATTTTTCTTGTGTCTTTCCATGTATACCTAGTGCCTTTACTGCACCTGAGTTTTGTATTGGGGTATTATTTTTTATTATTATTGAATATTATTATGTCGAGATGTGGATAAGAAGAAAGCTCACGCTTTGATCTTCTCAGATTGTATTTAAATTTTGCTGTTTTACCTAGAGTTGTGTATTTAGTTCTTCGACTGCTTAGTTGGCTGGCTTGCTTGCCAGGCAAGTCAGCAAGGGGGTGGGATTTATTTACTGTAAACTGCTCGTGGTGGGAAGTGACGGGATTGGCATTGGCGACTGGAGGGGGGGCAGTGGTTGGCGTGACTGGCCTTGTAGACTGGGTAGAGGAATTGGGAGAAGGACAGGCCTGGATGCCAGGCGCTCCGGATCGGTGGGAGGGAGAATAGACAGAAGCTGGTCCGAGGGACCCTTCCTCTGTGAGTGTGTGTGTGTGTGTGTGTGTGAGAGAGAGACTGCTTGCCTTTGTCTCTCACCTTCCCTCTCTTCCCCCCTCCCTTCGCCCCCTCTGCCCCGCCCTCCCTTCGCCCCCTCTGCCCCGCCCTCCCTTCGCCCCCTCTGCCCCGCCCTCCCTTCGCCCCCCCCCGCCCCGCCCTCCCTTCGCCCCCCCGCCCTGCCCTCCCTTCGCCCCTCTGCCCCCCTCTGCCCCGCCTCCCCCCTTCGCCGCCCCGCCGCCCTCCCTTCGCCCGCCACCCCCCCCCCCCCCCCCCCCCCCCCCATATCTTTCCTGGGCTGTACAGGGACTCAGCCTGTGTGACCCTGTTCCACTTCCCTATTGTTTTCCAAGTTGTCTGCATCAGTGCCCCCATGTTGGTGGTAGTGAGGGGAGTGGCTCTGTTAGTGACACACTGCACAACTCATAAACGTGTAAATCACAGCTTTCACATTGACTGAGCCCAACCAGCCCCCTCTTCCCCACTGCCCTCCAATTAGAAATGAATATCCTCACAAAACACTTTGAGCAGTGAGTGGGGGAGGTGCATGCAGTGAGGGGGAGGCAGTGAGAGCGAGGCAGGGTGTGGGGGGGGGGTGCGTGTGGAGGTGGGAGGGTGATACCTTAGCTGCATATGGGGCAAAGGTCTTATCCATGGTGTTTCTGCTGGTGTCTTTGTCCCACTTTGTGCATGGTTAAGCTCTCGCAGGCTCAGTGCCACCCCCACCAGGGTGCTGTGCGTCACTCTAGATAGGGCACAGATAGTCTCAGCCTTGGTTTCAATCCCTTAACTGACAGTTGTTCACGTTCCCCAATCTCACTTCACCTGCTTGTCTGACCATAGGTCTATGATACCACCACCTCCCCTCCACCTCCCCCCACCTCTCCTCCGCCTCCCCCCACCTCTCCTCCGCCTCCCCCCACCTCTCCTCCGCCTCCCCCCACCTCTCCTCCGCCTCCCCCCACCTCTCCTCCGCCTCCCCCCACCTCTCCTCCGCCTCCCCCCACCTCTCCTCCGCCTCCCCCCACCTCTCCTCCGCCTCCCCCCACCTCTCCTCCGCCTCCCCCCACCTCTCCTCCGCCTCCCCCCACCTCTCCTCCGCCTCCCCCCACCTCTCCTCCGCCTCCCCCCACCTCTCCTCCGCCTCCCCCCACCTCTCCTCCGCCTCCCCCCACCTCTCCTCCGCCTCCCCCCACCTCTCCTCCGCCTCCCCCCACCTCTCCTCCGCCTCCCCCCACCTCTCCTCCGCCTCCCCCCACCTCTCCTCCGCCTCCCCCCACCTCTCCTCCGCCTCCCCCCACCTCTCCTCCGCCTCCCCCCACCTCTCCTCCGCCTCCCCCCACCTCTCCTCCGCCTCCCCCCACCTCTCCTCCGCCTCCCCCCACCTCTCCTCCGCCTCCCCCCACCTCTCCTCCGCCTCCCCCCACCTCTCCTCCGCCTCCCCCCACCTCTCCTCCGCCTCCCCCCACCTCTCCTCCGCCTCCCCCCACCTCTCCTCCGCCTCCCCCCACCTCTCCTCCGCCTCCCCCCACCTCTCCTCCGCCTCCCCCCACCTCTCCTCCGCCTCCCCCCACCTCTCCTCCGCCTCCCCCCACCTCTCCTCCGCCTCCCCCCACCTCTCCTCCGCCTCCCCCCACCTCTCCTCCGCCTCCCCCCACCTCTCCTCCGCCTCCCCCCACCTCTCCTCCGCCTCCCCCCACCTCTCCTCCGCCTCCCCCCACCTCTCCTCCGCCTCCCCCCACCTCTCCTCCGCCTCCCCCCACCTCTCCTCCGCCTCCCCCCACCTCTCCTCCGCCTCCCCCCACCTCTCCTCCGCCTCCCCCCACCTCTCCTCCGCCTCCCCCCACCTCTCCTCCGCCTCCCCCCACCTCTCCTCCGCCTCCCCCCACCTCTCCTCCGCCTCCCCCCACCTCTCCTCCGCCTCCCCCCACCTCTCCTCCGCCTCCCCCCACCTCTCCTCCGCCTCCCCCCACCTCTCCTCCGCCTCCCCCCACCTCTCCTCCGCCTCCCCCCACCTCTCCTCCGCCTCCCCCCACCTCTCCTCCGCCTCCCCCCACCTCTCCTCCGCCTCCCCCCACCTCTCCTCCGCCTCCCCCCACCTCTCCTCCGCCTCCCCCCACCTCTCCTCCGCCTCCCCCCACCTCTCCTCCGCCTCCCCCCACCTCTCCTCCGCCTCCCCCCACCTCTCCTCCGCCTCCCCCCACCTCTCCTCCGCCTCCCCCCACCTCTCCTCCGCCTCCCCCCACCTCTCCTCCGCCTCCCCCCACCTCTCCTCCGCCTCCCCCCACCTCTCCTCCGCCTCCCCCCACCTCTCCTCCGCCTCCCCCCACCTCTCCTCCGCCTCCCCCCACCTCTCCTCCGCCTCCCCCCACCTCTCCTCCGCCTCCCCCCACCTCTCCTCCGCCTCCCCCCACCTCTCCTCCGCCTCCCCCCACCTCTCCTCCGCCTCCCCCCACCTCTCCTCCGCCTCCCCCCACCTCTCCTCCGCCTCCCCCCACCTCTCCTCCGCCTCCCCCCACCTCTCCTCCGCCTCCCCCCACCTCTCCTCCACTTCCTCCCCCCCACCCCTCCACCTCCACCCACCAGCGATCTCTGTTGTTTTGTCCAGCCCCAGCTGCCTCTTGGAAATGGAGAGTGTCTCACTCTCCCCCCGAACCCTCTTCTGTGTGGAGTCTGTTTGTCGCTCTCATTTATGTCTGTGTCTGTCAGTTCATTCCTCATAACTGAGCTCTCTTCTGTGAATGTGCCAATTTGTACATGTCTGTGTGTGTGTTTGTGCATGTCCAGCTGTGTGTGTGTGTATCTGTTTGTCTGTATGCGTGTCGGTGTCTCTGTGTGCGTGTCTCTCTGCGCGTCGGTACGTGTCTCTCTGCGCGTCGGTGTCTGTGCATGTGTGCTTCTGTGTCTGCCTCTCACTCTGCCCTTTTTCTAGCGTATGTTTGTGCCTGTCCACTGACCCTGCCCCTCTCTTGTGTGTTTGTCTCTTAATAACTATCATTTCTACTCTGTTGTGTGTGTGTGTCTTCTCACACTGCAGCTGCTCTCTAGTGTGTGTAGCTCTCATTTCTTTGCTCCTCTCTGTTGTGTGTCTTTCACTCTCTCACTGCCTCTCTTTGTGTCTGCCCTCCCTCGTGTATGTGTATATGACTCTCTGCCCCTCACTTTCTGCTATGGTTGTCTCTTTGCTGTGGGAGGTGTGTATGCGAGATCCACCCACCAATCGCTTGCCAACCCATCACTTTGCACCACGTGCTGAGCACCTGGTTTATATATATAATATAATATATATATTTTCAGGAAAATACTGTTTGATTTTTTTTGATTTTGCTTTGCCAATGTTAGCACATACACAATACGGGTGGGATATTAGAAATGTTCTGCAGGTCTCTCTCTCGCTCTCTGTTACACACACACAGGCCAAAGTCGATCTGCAGTCACCAAGTGTATTCATGCCAAGAATGAAAGAAAACTTTGGGATGTTGTGAGGTGATACGTAGGAAATCTTCACACAATCATGTACATCGCACAATGTGCCAAGTCAATCTTTAAATTGCCGGGGAATGGGAACAAGTGATGTTGCTATATTTTATATCTCTTCAATCCGTCGCTGGAATTGGAGAAAAAAGGCTTTTTAATATAAACAATAAACTTCAAAAGTTTTATTAAAATAAACTCACCAATGTCTTTATTTGTCGCACTGACTCTCACTGGGGTACGTGTTCCATATACACACACACACTCTCTCTGACTTTCTCTAGGGTACGGATTCCATACACTGATTCTCACTGGGATACAGGTTCCACACGCACGCTGACTCTCACTGGGATACAGGTTCCACACGCACGCTGACTCTCACTGGGATACGGATTCCACACACACTGACTCTCACTGGGGTACAGGTTCCACACACACACTGACTCTCAGATCTAGGGGTTCTACCCAGGCTGACTGTTACTGGGGTTAAGTGTTTCACGTATACACACACCCAATGGGGTACGGGTTCCACACACATTGACTCACACTGGGGTACGGGTTCCACACACATTAACTCTCACTTGGGTACAGGTTCCACACATTGACTCTCACTAGGGTACGGGTTCCACAAACACTGAGTGTCACTGAAGTAAGTTTTCCAAACACACTGTCTCACTGGGGTACGGGTCCCACACCCACTGACTCTCACTGGGGTACAGGTTTCACACCCACTGACTCTCACTGGGGTACACGTCCCACACCCACTGACTCTCACTGGGTTACAGGTTCCACACCCACAGATTCTCACTGGGGTACGAGTTACACACACGCACACGCGCTCAGACATACACTGACTCCCACTGGGGTATGGGTTCCAGACATACTGACTCTAACTGGGGTAAGGCTTACACACACACACACTTTCACTGGGATATGGGTTCCACACACACTGACTCTCACTGGGATATGGGTTCCACACACACTGACTCTCACTGGGATATGGGTTCCACACACACTGACTCTCACTGGGGTATGGGTTCAACACACACTGTCACTGGGGTACGAGTTCCACACACAATGACGCTCACTGACGTAGGGGTTCCACACACACTGACTCTCACTGGGGTACGGGTCCCACACACACTGACTATTACTGGGTACAGATTGCAGACGCACTGACTCTCACTGGGGTACAGGTTCCAGACACACTGATTCTAACTGGGGTACGGGTTTGACACACACTACCCTCACTAGGGAATATATTCCACACGCTCTAACTGTCACGGGGGTATGGGTTGCACACACTGACTCTCACTCGGTTACGAGTTCCACACACACACTGACTCTCACTAGGGTACGGGTTCCACACACACTGACTCTCACTAGGGTACGGGCGCACACACACTGACTCTCACTCGGTTACGGGTTCCACACACACTGACTCTTATTGGTGTACAGGTTCCACACACACACACACACTCTGACCCTCACTGAGGTTTGGTCTGAGATGAGAAGTCCCAGATAGAGAAGTATGTAGTTGACCCTGGGGAAGGCCATGGTAACACCTGTTAATTCTTATTAATACCAGATTCTCTTTTCCATCCCTTTACAAGAATGTCATATGACTCCCCTCTTTTTCTAAAATAACTAAATAAGTAAATGAATAATAAAGGCCCAATAGTGACATATGAAGGCTTGGTCAGCAATCAATATTTAATGGGATTGAGTCAGGTAAGGAGTTTGCAGAGCGTGAAAATAAAATGTTGGGTATGTGGTATGTGTCCTTGTTGTTGGAGGACTATGGCACAGTATAACAATAGATACCTCATTCCACAGGTCGAGGTCATCATTCCGTGTTTTGTGGGCTTGGGGGTGTCTGTTTGTCTGACATCTCGTTCCCACACACGAGTCATTTTGCGGATGTCCCAGGCTTCTGTATGTGTAATATCATCGGGATCAAGATTCTCACAGGCTTTCCGACTCCCCTAGGTGACGTGTGCTATCAGGGTCCAAATCCACGTGGACCAGTGGTCTCGATTTAATTGGCTGAAACCCACAACAAATTGGCTCCACAGTCGGCTGGCATAGGCTGGCGGGTGCTCCTGTCTCTTTTGTTGGCAGTTGTTTAAGCCTTGTACTGGATCATCCCTATTGTAGCCTATGGCGGCCAGAACAGCTGCCTTCGTATCTGGTAGGGTTCCCCCAGCCACGTTCTGGGGTTCAGGTAGGGCAGATAGCAGGACTTAAACATAACAGAATAAGTTTAACCTCTTCTGCCTTGTCCAGATCGTTTAAAACACGATATCGGGTGACCTGGTCAAAGAGAGCATGTGGATCCCCGGGAGGTTCAATTACTCCAATCGCTTTAGCTATGTCAGTGAGCTGTGTCATGGTGTCTGCAGTTACATAAGTCACATTGTGGTTCTGTCTGTCGAATGGTAACCCGATTCATCGGTACAGGAACCGGATTAGTGACTGGGCTTATTGGGATGGGAATAGGACTCGAAGCTGATGGGGGCTGGAATTAGGTTCCATTACCAGGAAGGGAGGTGGGGGGGTCTCCCGTCGGCAGGGATGCTAACTGTTGCATAATGGCAAGCCATCCTCTTCTAAATCCCCCCACTCTACCTCTGGGTCACTATCCCCTGTTTCAGTGGTGAATGCACACATTACACCCCTTTTTATTGCTAGTTGTGATTTTAAATCTGCAATCTCTCGCAGGCATTTGGAGTGGTCTGATGCACGGTCTGTATTTGCTTTTCCTGCTTGGTGTAAAACTTTTACTGCAGCCTGTAGGTCACTGCATTTACGTTTAAATTCCTCTACCTGTTGTAGTCTCTCTCTCACTGACAGCACACTGTGCCTTTTGGTAGGCTATGTCACATTGAGCTGGGAACTGGCTCATGTGTATCATATTGATTTGGGTCCTTTCATCTCGTGTGTCTACCTCCGCTTCCAATTGTTGTATACGCGTGGTAGCACTCACTTAAGTCCTGTTTTAGTTGGGTTACCTGAGTCTCTCTGTCCCGTTTAACCTGGATAATCTCTGCTTCTCTACCATGGAGCTGTTCTAGACAACTAGCAATCGCCTTCCTAAGCTTGGGAGCCCTTTTTCCCACTTCCTTATGGGCACGACTCCAACAATTCTCTCCCTCGGATCCCAGATCCAGTTTCAGGCGTCACCCCACTGTACCCGTTTGGGCCACTTATGGTTCAAATGTGAACGGAGATCTTCCTCCCATTCGGCATGACTGGCCATAATTATTTCCTTTTAGGATTCATCACTCGAGTATAAGTAAGGGATCGGGGTGGGGGTCCAGTTTTCACTAAATTCCCTCCCCGCAGATTTTACCCAAATTCCCTCGACTGTTCTAGTTCTAACTACACAGTTTGTCCACCTCGTGTTATAGACACCAGGTTATGGCCCAATTTACTGGTCAAATCTGCATTAATCCTTCACTCACTTAAGACTGGCCATTAAATGGGGCATCTTGCCCTCTTAATTCAGGCTCAGACAGAGTGTTGGAGAATACCGGGGTGAAGGTTCGACTTCAGAGCAATGTATCACCTCTTATCAAAGTCCCGTCTGGGGTGCCAAATGTTGTACCTGTTATTTCTCAAATACTTTCGACCAGTTCGCTTACTCCAAGGTTTTACCCTGATGCCCTTATTTGCAAGATGGACAAAGAATAAACACAAGTAAAGAATAAACACAAATTACCCACATAAACAAGAAGATATCCCAGATTCAAATATACTGCCCGCAAAGATGGTTTGGTTAAACTGCAGGCTCGATTCTCTGAGTCCCTCTGGTCTGTTGTCATGAAGGTGAGTCTCGATGGCAGCTTCCTCCTTCCTCCCTTCTCTGGCCAGTCTTCCAGATGGTCAAGGTCGCCTCCTTCATCGAGTCTTCACCACTGGTGTGTCTGAAATGTATCCCTTTATCCCCCGCTTGCCTTTCCAGAAACTTCTCTGGCTTCTGGCCAATGAGGTCCCAGGAGGGGGTTCCAACACCCAGTGGGTTTCTTGATGCCTGCCTGACAGGACACCAGGGTCCGCCCCCAGGTGTCCATCTCCATGTTGTTGTTTACATGTAAGCAGTTATCAGATCATAGAATCATAGAAACCCTACAGTGCAGAAAGAGGCCATTTGTCCCATCAAGTCTGCACTGACCATAATCCCACCCAGGCCCTATCCCATATCCCTACATATTTACCCATTAATCCCTCTAATCTATGCATTTCAGGACACTAAGGGGCAATTTTAGCATGGCCAACCAATCTAACTCGCACATCTTTGGACTGTGGGAGGAAACCGGAGCACCCGGAAGAAACCCACACAGACAAGGGGAGAATGTGTACACACTGACAGTGACCCAAGCCGGGAATCGAACCCAGGTCCCTGGAGCTGTGAAGCAGCAGTGCTAACCACTGTGCCACCGTGCCACCCTAAGGTAAGGTAACTGCAGGAACACTTGGTGATTGAAAGCCTGGCCCGATCTGGGCTTCTAACAATAGGCCAGTGCATTTCAATGGGGTGCAATGATCTCCTGCTAAGTATCAGTAGGGTGCAACAACCTTTGATGGGTGATTGATGGGTCAGGCCCAGACTGGTTTGTATATTTGTACCATTAGCCTGCCCGAGATTTGACTGTGTTTGATTTTAATATGTCCAATTCTTTAATTTAGGATATCCAATTTAATCAGCCTTAAAACTAGGCCCTGATTACATTACCACAACTCTGGCGCTGCAATTTAATAGGATATGGGCCCCATACACTGGTGATCTCTCTCTCTCTGTGTTGTGCCCTCAGATGACGATCATCGAGAATGTCAACTTCAGTGATTCAGCTGATGACAGGCTGCTCTAACTCTCCACAAACTCTCTCAACCCAGCCTCTGATTTCCTGTACTGCCTTTCTGGTCTTCATTTCTGAGTGAAAGCAAGCATCTTCCAATCAATTCATGGGTTGTTGGAAGAGGTTGCTTTTGGTTTCCAGCGCGGACTCTGTTCCTGCCATTGTCCGAGGCCGTATCCAGAGTATTTGTGACTAGGGTGGCACAGTGGCACACTGCTGCCTCACAGCTCCAGCGACCTGGCTTTGATTCCCAGCTTGGGTCACTGTGTGGAGTTTGCACGTTCTCCCCATGTCTGCGTGGGTTTCCTCCGGGTGTTCTGGTTTCCTCCCACAGTCCAAAAGATGAGCTGGTTAAATGCATTGGCCGTGCTAAATTGCCCCTCAGTGTACCCAAACAGGCTAATAGGGGATTTTCACAGTAACTTCATTGCAGTGTTAAGCCTACATAAACAAATAAATTTAAATTCAAAACTTACCTTATTGTCCCTTTTTCACCCCGAGCTTGGCTTCCAGCCCCTTGCCACTTCCCTTTACAAAGACCACTATCTTTATCCCTGTCACCTTCTTTGATTTCGCCCTGGCCTCAGCTCATCTACTCCTGTAAACCTCAATGCTCTCTTGGTTACACTGAGGTTCCAGTTTTTTTATATAGGTGGTCATAAGTTCACCTTAGAGTGCAGGCAAAACTTCCAAGAAATAGCCTGACCTGTATTGTACTTGAGGAAGAGGTGTTTATTGAATTGTAATCACTTTATCTGGTGTGAGGAGAGTACCTGACAGCTGGAAGTGAGTGACATGCTGGAATTTGCAGGATAGAGCCTAGCCATACATTTTGAACATGCTGGTTTCAAAACAATTTATACTGGGGAGTAAATTATACTGGGGAGTTCCTGTAGAGGAAAGGATTGCAAAGATGATCCTGGATAGGTGTGAAAGTAACAGGGTAGTTCTTATGGGGGACTTTAACTTTACAAATATCGATTGGAAAAGCTATAGTTCAAGCACGTTAGAGGGGTCAGTTTTTGTCCAATGTGTGCAGGAAGGTTTCATGACACAGTATGTAGATAGGCCAAAAAGAGGTGAGGCTACATTGGATTTGGTACTGGGTAATGAACCAGACCAGGTGTTAGAACATAAGAACATAAGAACATAAGAAATAGGAGCAGGAGTAGGCCATCTAGCCCTTCGAGCCTGCCCCGCCATTCAATAAGATCATGGCTGATCTGTCGTGGCTCAGTTCCACTTTCCCGCCCTCTCCCCATAACCCTTAATCCCCTCTCTTATCAAGAACCCATCAACCCGCTTCTTAAAAATATTTAGCGAGGCAGCCTCCACCACTTCAACGGGCAGAGAATTCCAGAGATTCACCACCCTTTGAGTGAAGAAGTTCCTCCTCAACTCCGTTCTAAACCGCCTCCCCCTTATCTTGAGGCTGTGCCCCCTAGTCCTACTGTCTTTTTTGAGCGGGAAGAATCTCTCCACCTCTATCCTATCCATCCCATTCATCATCTTATACGTCTCAATGAGATCTCCCCTCATTCTTCTAAACTCTAACGAGTACAAGCCTAGTTTATTCAGCCTCTCCTCATAGCTCAATCCCCTCAACTCCGGTATCAGCCTAGTAAACCTCCTCTGCACGCCCTCCAGGGCCAAAATATCCTTGCGCAGGTGCGGCGCCCAAAACTGCACACAGTACTCCAGCTGCGGCCTCACCAATGCCCTATACAGCTGCAGCAAGACCTCCCTACTTTTATATTCAATCCCCCTCGCTATGAAGGCCAGCATCCCATTCGCCTTCCTGACCACCTGCTGCACCTGCAAGCTGGGTTTTTGCGACTCATGCACAAGGACCCCGAGGTCCCTCTGCACCGTCACCTGCTGCAGTTTTTCGCCCCGTAAGTAATAGTCCTTCCTACCATTCTTCCTACCAAAGTGGACCACCTCACACTTGCCAACATTAAATTCCATTTGCCATTTTCTGGCCCATTCGCCCAGCCTATCTAGATCCTTCTGTGGACTCTCCACACCCTCCGCACAATTTGCCGTTCCCCCAATCTTGGTGTCATCAGCAAATTGATAGAAAGGGATAGACATATACCGAAGGACAGAAGTTATAGCTGGGGGAAAGGTAATTACGAGGCTATTAGGAGAGATTTAGGATACGTAGGGTGGAGTAGGAAATTGCAGGGGCTGGGAACATCTGAAATGTGGAGCTTATTCAAGGAGCAGCTACTGCGAGTCCTTGATAAATATATACCTGTCAGGCAGGGAGGAAGTGGTCGAGCGAGGAAACCGTGGTGTACTAAGGAAGTTGAATCTCTGGTGAAGAGGAAGAAGGAGGCTTATGTAAAGATGAGACGTGAAGGTTCAGTTAGGGCACTGGAGAGTTATAAATTAGCCAGGAAGGAGCTAAAGAGAGAGTTAAGAAGAGCTAGAAGGGGACATGAGAAGACTTTGGCAGATAGGATCAAGGAAAATCCTAAAGTTTTCTACAGGTATGTCAAGAATAAAAGATTGGTTAGGGCAAGATTAGGGCCAGTCAGAGACAGCAGTGGGAAGTTGTGCGTGGAGCCTGAAGAGATAGGAGAGGCACTGAATGAGTATTTTTCGTCAGTATTCACGCAGGAAAAAGTCAGTGTAGTCGGGGAGAATACTGAGATACAGGCTTTTAGACTAGTTGGGATTGAGGTACATAAGGAGGAGGTGTTAGCAATTCGAGAGTATGAAAATAGGTAAGTCCCCTGGGCCGGATGGGATTTACCCTAGGATTCTCTGGGAGGCTAGGGAGGAGATTGCAGAGCCTTTGGGTTTGATCTTCATGTCGTCACTGGTTACAGGTATAGTGCTGGAAGACTGGAGGATAGCAAATGTTGTCCCCTTGATCAAGAAGGGGAGTAGAGACCATCCTGGGAATTATAGACCGGTGAGTCTTACTTCTGTGTGGGCAAAGTTTCAGAAAGAATTATAAGGGATAGGATTTATAATCATCTAAAGAGAAATAAATTGATTAGGGTTAGTCAACACAGTTTTGTGAAGGGTAGATCATGCCTCACAAACCTTATCGAGTTTTTTGAAAAGGTGACCAAAGAGGTGGGTAAGGGTAAGGCAGTTGACGTGGTGTATATGGATTTTAGCAAAGCGTTTGATAAGTTTCCCCATGGTAGGCTACTGCAGAAAATGCAGATGCATGGGATTGAGGGTGATTTAGCGGTTTGGATCAGGAATTGGCTAGCTGATAGAAGGCAGACTCTCATTAGGGTACGGGTTCCACACACTCTGACTCTCACTGGGGTACGGGTTCCACACACACACTGACTCTCACTGGGATACGGGTTCCACACACTCTGACTCTCACTGGGGTACGGATTCCACACGCACTGACTCTCACTGGGGTACAGGTTCCACACACACTGACTCTCACTGGGGTACAGGTTCCACACACACTGACTCTCACTGGGGTACAGGTTCCACACACACACTGACTCTCACTGGGGTACAAGTTCCACACACACACTGACTCTCACTGGGGTACGGGTTCCACACACACACTGACTCTCACTGGGGTACGGGTTCCACACACACTGACTCTCACTGGGGTACGGGTTCCACACACACACTGACTCTCACTGGGGTAGGGTTCCACACACACTGACTCTCACTGGGGTACGGGTTCCATACACACTGACTCTCACTGGGGTACGGGTTCCACACACACACTGACTCTCACTGGGGTACGGGTTCCACACACACACTGACTCTCACTGGGGTACGGGTTCCACACACACACTGACTCTCACTGGGGTACGGGTTCCACACACACACTGACTCTCACTGGGGTACGGGTTCCACACACACACTGACTCTCACTGGGGTACACGTCCCACACACACACTGACTCTCACTGGGGTACGGGTTCCACACACACACTGACTCTCACTGGGGTACACGTCCCACACACACACTGACTCTCACTGGGATATGGGTTCCACACACACACTGACTCTCACTGGGGTACGGGTTCCACACACACACTGACTCTCACTGGGGTACGGGTTCCACACACACACTGACTCTCACTGGGGTACGGGTTCCACACACACACTGACTCTCACTGGGGTACGGGTTCCACACACACTGACACTCACTGGGGTACGGGTTCCACACACACACTGACTCTCACTGGGGTACGGGTTCCACACACACTGACACTCACTGGGGTACGGGTTCCACACACACACTGACTCTCACTGGAGTACGGGTCCCACACACACACTGACTCTCACTGGGGTACGGGTTCCACACACACACTGACTCTCACTGGGGTACGGGTTCCACACACACACTGACTCTCACTGGGGTACGGGTTCCACACACACACTGACTCTCACTGGGGTACACGTCCCACACACACACTGACTCTCACTGGGGTACGGGTTCCACACACACACTGACTCTCACTGGGGTACACGTCCCACACACACACTGACTCTCACTGGGATATGGGTTCCACACACACACTGACTCTCACTGGGGTACGGGTTCCACACACACACTGACTCTCACTGGGGTACGGGTTCCACACACACACTGACTCTCACTGGGGTACGGGTTCCACACACACACTGACTCTCACTGGGGTACGGGTTCCACACACACTGACACTCACTGGGGTACGGGTTCCACACACACACTGACTCTCACTGGGGTACGGGTTCCACACACACTGACACTCACTGGGGTACGGGTTCCACACACACACTGACTCTCACTGGAGTACGGGTCCCACACACACACTGACTCTCACTGGGGTACGGGTTCCACACACACTGACACTCACTGGGGTACGGGTTCCACACACACACTGACTCTCACTGGGGTACGGGTTCCACACACACACTGACTCTCACTGGGGTACGGGTTCCACACACACACTGACCCTCACTGGAGTACGGGTTCCACACACACTGACTCCCACTGGGGTACGGGTCCCACACACACTGACTCCCACTGGGGTACGGGTTCCACACACACTGACTCTCACTGGGGTACGGGTCCCACACACACTGACTCTCACTGGGGTACGGGTTCCACACACACTGACTCTCACTGGGGTACGGGTCCCACACACACTGACTCCCACTGGGGTACGGGTTCCACACACACTGACTCTCACTGGGGTACGGGTTCCACACACACTGACTCTCACTGGGGTACGGGTCCCACACACACTGACTCTCACTGGGGTACGGGTTCCACACACACACTGACTCTCACTGGGGTACGGGTTCCACACACACACTGACTCTCACTGGGGTACGGGTTCCACACACACACTGACTCCCACTGGGGTACGGGTTCCACACACACTGACTCTCACTGGGGTACGGGTTCCACACACACACTGACTCTCACTGGGGTACGGGTTCCACACACACTGACTCTCACTGGGGTACGGGTTCCACACACACTGACTCTCACTGGGGTACGGGTTCCACACACACACTGACTCTCACTGGGGTACGGGTTCCACACACACTGACTCTCACTGGGGTACGGGTTCCACACACACTGACTCTCACTGGGGTACGGGTTCCACACACACTGACTCTCACTGGGGTACGGGTTCCACACACACTGACTCTCACTGGGGTACGGGTTCCACACACACTGACTCTCACTGGGGTACGGGTTCCACACACACTGACTCTCACTGGGGTACGGGTTCCACACACACTGACTCTCACTGGGGTACGGGTTCCACACACACTGACTCTCACTGGGGTACGGGTTCCACACACACTGACTCTCACTGGGGTACGGGTTCCACACACACTGACTCTCACTGGGGTACGGGTTCCACACACACACTGACTCTCACTGGGATACGGGTTCCACACACACACTGACTCTCACTGGGGTACAGGTCCCACACACACACTGACTCTCACTGGGATACGGGTTCCACACACACTGACTCTCACTGGGGTACGGGTTCCACACACACTGACTCTCACTGGGGTACGGGTTCCACACACACTGACTCTCACTGGGATACGGGTTCCACACACACTGACTCTCACTGGGATACGGGTTCCACACACACTGACTCTCACTGGGGTGCGGGTTCCACACATACACTGACTCTCACTGGGGTATGGGTTCCACACACACAATGACTCTCACTGGGATACGGGTTCCACACACCCCAGAAATGCCACCAGAGAACCCACATCAGAGTGTAACTTGTTTGCATTCAGACCTGCAAATCGGAAACAGAATGCTTTGATTCAGGCCTACATTTGCCAACATGCAGAGGCCCCACTTGTGAGAACTTCCAGACATTCATCAACTGGCTTCACACAAGAGAAACTCAAGATTGATGGTGTTGAGACCCTGCAAACTTTATCCTTATTTTATAAACCTATTCTCTGAGGCCCATCACTGCAGAGAGACCCGAGGTGCTTTCTCTCCTTCATTTGTGCATGTGCGTTCAATTCTTAAGAAGCATCAGACATACTTCTGGAGTACAGTTGCATGTTAACCACTTCCTGCAAATTGGCATAAATGAAGATCTATTTTTTTAATACACAATCATTCCAAGTTTATAGAAAGAAGCTTGGTGAAAGTCTGTCTTCTGGTTACAGTGGAGATGGCAAACTGCTATTTTGCTGAGTAAATTGAACTTTGAAATTAATGGTGTAATCTGCAGAGTTGTGGGCTAGATAATAGGCACACTCCATCTACACTGGTTATAACAGTGCCCTACATTCTGGACTCCTCTCTCTAAACCCAACACTTTGACTTTCATTTTGGCCTCCCCTGATAAAGTATCCTGGGGAGCCTCTCCATCCTCAGAGCACCATGCAAAAGCGCACTGTTGTTGACCGAGCTGTACCTGTCTCAGGTATTGATTAGATTTATGATTAATGCATTTATTAGTATACAATGAAAAGTAATGTTTTTTGCGCACCATACAGACAAAACATTCTGTTCATAGAGAAAGGAAGGAGAGAGTGCAGAATTGTAATGTTACAGCCATATCCAGGGTGTAGAGAAAGATTAGTGTAGTGCAAGGTCGGTCCATTCAAAATCCCGACAGCAGCAGGGAAGAAGCTGTTTTTGTGTCGGTTGGTACGCAACCTCAGAGTTTTGTATCTTTTTCCTAATGGAAGACCGAATGTCTGGAGTGTTGGGGTCCTTACATATGCTGGCTGTTTTGCTGTGGCAGTGGGAAGTGTAGACAGAGTCAATGGATGGGATGTTGGTTTGCGTGATGGATTGGGCTACATTCACGACCTTTTGTACTTTCTTGTGGTCTTAAGCAGAGCAGGAGCCCATACCAAGCTGTGATACAATCAGAAAGAGTGCTTGCTGTGGTGCATCTATATACGTTGGTGAGATGACATGCCAAATCATCAAATCCCTACAGTGCAGAAGTGGACATTTGGCCCATCAAGTCTGTGCACCGACTCTCTGACAGAGCACCTTACCCAGGTAATGCATATGGATTGCATCCTGTCCCGGGGCATAAAGCCACACCAATGGCACAACAGCTTCGAGAGGTCAAGAGGTGAGCCACAAAGCAAATCCAGCAAGGTTGCAATGCTGAAAGAAGCCATTCACCCCCTCTAGTTCCTGATAGCTCTGTGAGGGAAAGTCAACAGCCTCACTTGCTCCGTCCTTGCCCGAGAACTTGAAAATCCCTCCTGACAATCACGATTGCCTCTCAGACAGTGCAATCCATCTCACAATCGCGAGGAAAGAAAGATGCCTTTCCTGTCCCCATTGGTTAATTGGCCAATCGTCTTAGTTTGATGTCTGCCCGCCTCGTGTCTCATGGACACGGAGGACGCTGCAGATTTTATTCTTCATTCATTCGTGGACATGACATCGCTGGCTGGCTAGCATTTATTGCCTGTTCCTAGTTGCCAGAGTTTAGAGTCGACCACATATGTTTCTGGAGTTACGTGTAGGCCAGACCGGGTAAAGATGGCCGATTTCCTTCCTTAAAGGACATTAGTGACCCAGATGGGTTTTTCCAACTATGGTTTCATGCTCATCAATAGATTCTTAATCCCAGATATTTTTTATTGAGTTCAAATTCCACCGTCGGTTGTGGTGGGAATCGAACGTTAGCCGAGTTTCTGTAGCAATAGTAGGCCATCACTTCCGAGATGGCAGTAAATTAAAATAACTCCCCTTTGAAGTTTTGTTGTGTGTTGCAGTGCCGCAAGGCCTGTCAATTTAATTAGTTTATTTGTTAATTAGTTTGTTTTCCTACTTTAAAAAAAAACACAAGCAGAAAGAAGTGAGTCCGCTGGGACATTGGATTAGTCGTTAGGAAGCAGAGAGATCGCTCACGCTACATCCTGTGTGAGGAACAGGGAGAAGGCTGCTGCACGGCAACAAGAAAATTTCAATGCAGACCGAGTTCAAACAACTTGAAAGCCTCGCCACTTTCACCTAGAAGCCTCTGGTTCGGGGTGAACGCTGTGCTCCTGCAGCAGGGCCTGGAGCCAAAGGCCTCAGGGCCTACATCATGGAGGAGGGAGAGGAGGAGGAGCACACAGCAAGATCAGGAGGGAACTCTTCGAAACAAGACTCTACATCAACGCATTCTTATTCTCAACATCTCTCAACAATGGGAGCGACTTCTCCCAATCTACTCCCTCCCGAATTTGGAATCCCCTCCCTGCGTCCTTTCTGAGGAGAGAGATCCACAGCCGGCTTTTCCTACACGGTTCCTCAATCTCGGACCATTCTCGTGAGCCTTTTTCCCCTCTGCGTCCCCTCCTGACCCTTTGCACCTGCCCATTGCGGCAGCGCAGTGTTTGGCACTGCTGCCTCGCAGCGCCAGGGACCCGGGTTCCATTCTCGGGTGACTGTCTGTGTTTGCACGTTCTCCTCGTGTCTGCGTGGGTTTCCTCCCACCCTCCAAAGAGGTGTAGGTTAGGTGGATTGGCCATGCTAAATTATTCCTTAGTATGCAAAGATTGGATGGATTTGCCATGATAAATGTGTGGGGTTACGGGGACAAGGTGGGAGAGAGGGCTCTGTCAGAGAGCTTGACTTGCAATCATTCTTTTGTTAATTCATTCAGCAGATGCTGGCCAGACCCAGCGTTCATTGCCCATCCCTAATTGCCCCTTGTGAAGGTGGTGGTGAGCTGCCTTCTTGAACCGCTGCAGTAACTGTGGTGCAGACACTCCCACAGTGCGGTTAGGGAGGGAGTTCCAGGATTTTGACTCAGTGACAGTGAAGCTGACGTATTTCCCTCCCTAATGGCACAAGGATTGCAGTGTTTCAAGAAGCCAGCTCAGCACCACCTTCCCAAGGGCAACAAGGGATCCACGATAACTGCTGGCCAGTCAGGATTACCCGTGTCCCATGAATGAATAGAAAAGAATTTCAAGTCAGTGTGATGAGTGACTTGGAGGGGAAGCGCCAGGGGGTGGTGTTCAGGTATGAGCTGCTTTTGTCCTTGATGGCCATGGGTTTGGAAGATTTTGCTTCAGGAACCTTGATGAGTTCCTGCACTGCATCTTGCAGATAGTGCACAGAGAAAGGTTACAGAGATAGGTAGGGATGGGGGGCAGTTGGATGAGGTTACCTCCTCCAGCCTGTACAACTCTCCCTATCTCTGTAACCTCCTTCAGCCCCTACAACCCTCCCTATCTCTGTAACCTCCTCCAGCCTATACAACTCTCCCTATCTCTGTAACCCCCTCCAGCCCCTACACCCCTCCCTACCTCTGTAACCCCCACCAGCCCCTACACCCCTCCCTACCTCTGTAACCCCCACCAGCCCCTACACCCCTCCCTATCTCTGTAACCTCCTCCAGCCCCTACACCCCTCCCTATCTCTGTAACCTCCTCCAGCCCCTACACCCCTCCCTATCTCTGTAACCTCCTCCAGCCCCTACACCCCTCCCTATCACTGAAACCTCCTCCAGCCCCTACAGCCCTCCCTATCTCTGTAACCTCCTCCAGCCCCTACACCCCTCCCTATCTCTGTAACCTCTTCCAGCCCCTACACCCCTCCCTATCTCTGTAACCTCCTCCAGCCCCTACACCCCTCCCTATCTCTGTAACCTCTTCCAGCCCCTACACCCCTCCCTATCTCTGTAACCCCCTCCAGCCCCTACACCCCTCCCTATCTCTGTAACCTCCCTCAGCCCCTACACCCCTCCCTATCTCTGTAACCCCCTCCAGCCCCTACATCCCTCCCTATCTCTGTAACCCCCTCCAGCCCCTACACCCCTCCCTATCTCTATAACCTCCCTCAGCCCCTACACTCCTCCCTATCTCTATAACCTCCCTCAGCCCCTACACCCCTCCCTATCTCTGTAACCTCCCTCAGCCCCTACCCCCCTCCCTATCTCTGTAACCTCCCTCAGCTCCTACACCCCTCCCTATCTCTGTAACCTCCCTCAGCCCCTACACCCCTCCCTATCTCTGTAACCTCCCTCAGCCCCTACACCCCTCCCTATCTCTGTAACCTCTTCCAGCCCCTACACCCCTCTCTATCATTGTAACCTCTTCCAGCCCCTACACCCCTCCCTATCTCTATAACCTCCCTCAGCCCCTACACCCCTCCCTATCTCTGTAACCTCTTCCAGCCCCTACACCCCTCCCTATCTCTGTAACCTCTTCCAGCCCCTACACCCCTCCCTATCTCTGTAGCCTCCTCCAGCCCCTACACCCCTCCCTATCTCTGTAACCCCCTCCAGCCCCTCCTACCCTCCCTATCTCTGTAACCTCCTCCATCGCTCCACCATTTGTGGATGTGCCTTCAGTTTCTTGGAGTGCTAAACTCTGGAATGGATGGTACAGCCACAATGGGCCGAATGGCCTCCAAACAATTCAATGATTTGATGAATCCACACCTGAACCTGTCCGCCTCTCTTTCTTTCTTTAAGACGTATTTTAAAGTATCTCAGTAAGTGCGAATGCAGCTCGGTGAGAAATGTTGTTTTGCAATGCCCCTGTGAACATAAGAACATAAGAACATAAGAACATAAGAAATAGGAGCAGGAGTAAGCCCCTAGGCTTTTTATTACATGAGGGCAGCTGGATAAACACACTCTGTTTTATAATTCTCAGTTAACTTTCCCAGTTGCAACAAACACAGAAAACTTTGTACACCATCGTCTGACATTATGATGGAAAGACGGCCATAAGAACATAAGAAATAGGAGCAGGAGTAGGCCATCCAGCCCTTCGAGCCTGCCCCGCCATTCAATAAGATCATGGCTGATCTGAAGTGGATCAGTTCCACTTTCCCACTTTCTCCCCATAACCCTTAATTCCCCTGTCTATCAAAAACCTATCTACCCGTGTCTTAAATATATTCAGCGAGGTAGCCTCCATCACATCAACGGGCAGAGAATTCCAGAGATTCACCACCCTTTGAGTGAAGAAGTTCCTCCTCAACTCCGATCTAAACTGCGCCCCCCCTTATCTTGAGGCTGTGTCCTCTAGTCCTGCTATCCTTTCTAAGCGGGAAGAATCTCTCTACCTCTACCCTATCCATCCCATTCATTATCTTATACGTCTCTATAAGATCCCCCCTCATCCTTCTAAACTCCAACGAGTACAGACCCAGTCTATTTAATCTCTCTTCATAGTCCAACCCCCTCATCTCCGGTATCAGCCGAGTGAACCTCCTCTGCACTCCCACTGATGCAGCAGCTGAAGAAGGTTGGACCGAGGACCCTGCCCTGAGGAACTCCTGCTGTGACACTTTGGAGCTGAGCTGACCACATCCATCTTCTCCAGAAAGCTGGAAAACCAATCAGAGGCAAGGTTTAAACTAATCACTTACCATTTAATTATGCAAATGAGCTTCTGCTTACCTGGATTTTTAATCCTCTACCCCACACCCGCGATTATATTTCTCTTTTCGAAGCCCCTGTACTGAGCACTGCACTGTCAGAGGGTCAGTACTGAGGGAGTGCTGCACTGTCAGACGGTCAGTACTGAGGGAGTGCTGCACTGTCAGAGGGTCAGTGCTGAGGGAGTGCTGCACTGTCAGAGGGTCAGTGCTGAGGGAGTGCCGCACTGTCAGAGGGGCAGTGCTGAGGGAGTGCTGCACTGTCAGAGGGTCAGTACTGAGGGAGTGCTACACCGTCAGAGGGTCAGTACTGAGGGAGTGCTGCACTGTCAGAGGGTCAGTACTGAGGGAGTGCTGCACTGTCAGAGGGTCAGTGCTGAGGGAGCGCCGCACTGTCAGAGGGTCAGTACTGAGGGAGTGCTGCACTGTCAGAGGGTCAGTACTGAGGGAGGGCTGCACTGTCAGAGGGTCAGTACTGAGGGAGTGCTGCACTGTCAGAGGGTCAGTACTGAGGGAGTGCTGCACTGTCAGGGGGTCAGTACTGACGGAGTGCTGCACTGTCAGAGGGTCAGTACTGAGGGAGTGCCGCACTGTCAGAGGGTCAGTGCTGAGGGAGTGCTGCACTGTCAGAGGGTCAGTACTGAGGGAGTGCCGCACTGTCAGAGGGTCAGTACTGAGGGAGTGCCGCACTGTCAGAGGGCCAGTACTGAGGGAGTGCCGCACTGTCAGAGGGTCAGTGCTGAGGGAGTGCCGCACTGTCAGAGGGTCAGTACTGAGGGAGGGCTGCACTGTCATTAGTGCTGTGTGTTCACTGCGACATTGAATCAGTTTCATCTGCTCTCTCTCACATTGATGTAAAAGATGGCCAGACCATCGTTGGATTAAGAGTGGGTTGGATCCCCCGACAGCCCAGCTAATACTTAACCTTCGATCAGCAGCAGAAATTCGCTGCTGTCACAATGATGTTTATGGGGTGAAATTTGTGGTCAGGTTTGTTCCCATGTTTCCCTGTACTGCAGGGACAGATCTGATAGAACGTTAGAGAATCCAGGCCTCTGTCCTCACCTATCTTAAAACATATGGCGTGCTTGCCTTTATAGGACAGAGTGTAGAGTATAAGAACTGGAGTCTGATGTTGCAGCTATGTAGAACGTTGGTTAGGCCAGATTTGGAGTACTGTGTCCATCTCTGATCACCACACTACCCGAAGGATGCGGAGGCTTTGGAGGGAGTGCAGAGAAGGTTTACCATGATGTTGCTTGGTATGGAGGGTCTTAGCTATGAGGAGAGATTGGGTAAACTGGGTTTGTTCTCCCTGGAAAGATAGAGAATGAGGGGAGACCTAATAGAGGTGTACACAATTATGAAGGGTGTAGATAGGGTGAACAGTGGGAAGGTTTCTCCCAGGTCGGAGATGACGATCACGAGGGGTCACGGGGTCAATGTGAGGGGGACGAGGTTTAATCCCGATATCAGAGGGATGTATTTTACACAGAGGGTGGTGGGGGCCTGGAATGCACTGCCAAGTAGGGTGGTGGAGGCAGACACACTGGGATAGTTTAAGACTTACCTGGATAGACACATGAGCAGACTGGGAATGGAGGGATACAGACGAATGGTCTAGTTGGACCAATGAGTGGCACAGGCTTGGAGGGCCGAAGGGCCTGTTTCCTGTGCTGTACTGTTCTTTGTTCTTTTAATCCAGACTTAATGCGAATGTGTTCCATGTGGGATTTCAAGTGTGTACACAATTATGAGGGACTTAGATGGGGTAGACAGAAACAATTTTTTCCACTTTGAAAGGTATCAGTGACCTTGGGGGGGGGGGGGGTGGTGCGGGGTGCAGGGAGGGGGAGTGTGGGATTAGGGGGGCATGGTGGCATAGTGGTTAGCACTGCTGACTCACAGTGCCAGGGACCTGGGTTCGATTCCTGGCTTGGATCATTGTGTGTGCGGAGTCTTCACGTTCTCCCCGTATCCGCATGGGTTTCTTCTGTGTGCTCTGGCTTCGTCCCATAGTCCGAAAGACATGCTGGTTAGGTGAATTGGCCGTGCTAAATTCTCCCTCTGTGTACCCGAGAGGATGCCAGAGTGTGGCAACTAGGGGATTTTCACAGTAACTTCATTGCAGTGTGACTGTAAGCCTACTTGTGATAAATAAATAAATAAACTTTCGAATAGATAAGTTCTTGATGGCCAGCAGAGACATGATGGACTGAAGGGCCTCTTTCCCTGCTGTAAAACTGTTTGACGGAGAGCTGTGAGTCCAGTTCACTCCCTCTCTGCCCATTGCGATGAAGTTTTGCTGACCTTTATAGAACATAGAAGCACAAACAGGCCCTTCGGCCCACAAGTTGCGCCGATCACATCTATACTTACCAAGCCATAGAACTATCTGTAACTCCCAATCCCATTAGATCCCATATACTCATCCAGAAGTCTTTTAAAAGACCCCAGCGAGTTTGCCTCTACCACCACCGACGGCAAACCACCCTCTGAGTGCAAAACTTATCCCTAACATCTCCTCTGTACTTGCTTCCCAGCACCTTAAACCTGTGTCCTCTCGTAGCGACCATTTCAGCCCTGGGAAATAGCCTCCGAGAATCCACCCTATCTATTCCTCTCAACATTTTATAAACCTCTATCAGGTCGCCTCTCAACCTTCGTCTCTCCAGGGAGAAGAGAGCTAGCTCCCTCAACCTATCTTCATAAGGCATGCCTCCCAATCCAGGCAACATCCTTGTAAATCTCCTCTGCACCCTCTCAATAGCTTTATGGCATGAACATTGAGGTAACAATTCAGTGATTCTGATATTGCACAAGCCCCCCCCTCCCCTCCTCACACATCCTGGTTTGGGATGTGTTCACAGAGGGATACAAATTGAACTGGAGAATGGCAAAACTGCCCTTTATCTTCCAGCAACCTATCGCAATTTGACACCTGGGCCTACAGCTTAGGCTCCTTCAACTATTTTATTCAATTCACTCATGGGAGATGTGGGCATCGCTGGCTAGTCCAGCATTTATTGCCCATTTCTTATTGCCTCTTCAACTGAGTGGTCTTCTTGGCCATTGAGGGCAATTTGACACCCTTTAATCTCAAACTAAGGATTGCAACGTCCATGGGAAATGTTCTTTTATGTAATAGATGTTTCAGAAGGAGGTGGCCTTGAGGATCCATTGAAAGAGGGATATTCAGTTTCCTGATTATGATAATTTTGGTGCCAACAAGTGACCATGTGACTTCGGACAAAGAAGCAAAAGGTAACCAGAAACTTAATTGGAGCGGTGTGGGGGTCAGCGATTTCTTTTTCTGTCTGGCAGCTCAGAGCACCGAGAATCTGTGGAAAGAGGAAACAAAAATGCTCTCTCTGAATGGACCAATGTTTTATTTGGCAGTCTTTGAACAGATCCTGGTGTTGAAGCAGGTCTCTGAGTACAGAGCAGCAACTATTGTTAGAGTGCGTGCTGCACAGTTGGAAAAGGGCAGAACACTGGAGACTGGAAGGGCGAGAGATTGTGCATTGGGCATTACCCATTGCTACTCTTGAGGCTTTGCCAGAGCCCAGCCGAGCATTCAATGTGTTCAGAGAAAGGAGTCTCTGGGAATTCTGTAGCTTTAGGACTGTCATGACCAGAGTTTAAGAGGGTTTGTAGGTGTTGGTGTTAACTGTGTCCAGAGACTATGGATTAAATTCAGCTCTGGTTAAGCACATCCCAAGAGCTGAAATGATTGGCCAGGAAGTGGGGAATCTTGTCCAAGTTCAAGTTGTAGAGATTTAACGTGATGCTGTGTTTGTGTGAGTGGTAACGCAGATACTTGTAACCATATTAGGCAGTTGTATTGAGTACTTAAAGTGAAATTTACCTTGTTGTCTGAAATATCCGTCACTTGTTGAATCATATTTGAGTTCAGTTCATTT
Organism: Carcharhinus amblyrhynchos; assembly: GCF_965287045.1. NCBI lineage: Eukaryota > Metazoa > Chordata > Chondrichthyes > Carcharhiniformes > Carcharhinidae > Carcharhinus > Carcharhinus amblyrhynchos. Next base: position 133,211 of record NW_027650075.1, on the reverse strand, counting down.
TAGTTGTCCCCTATTACAGAATAGATCTAAAACGTGAAGTCTTGTCTCAGGGGATTTTCTTTCCACTGGTCTTTTGAGGATTCCTTTTTTTTAAAAAAAAAGTTATTGCCCTCAACAGGGTCAGCCGCAGGATGGACAAAAGGCCTTGTATTTACGCACAGGAGCACATAACTGGGGTACATGCTGAATATGTTTGTTACTGTGAAATGCCTGGAGTTCCTCTATAACTTTGTATGGATCCTTCACTGACAGTATTCGCCCCCATCCCCTCCTTCCATTGCTCAGAGACGCTCTCAGAGAACAGGACTTTTTTCCAGCACAGCAGGAAAGGAATTGTTCACCAACTATTAAAGATAATTCCTCAATTGGGCAGCACTTACTGAATAATACTGAGTATGCCACAAACTAATTTAAGATGAGCAGTTGAGCTCATAATGTAGCTCATTTATACATGCTTACAATGACACACATTCACTCACAGGGACCCGCTCCCTGCAAACAAAAGGAATATGTTCACACTTTCCAACTTCTGTGAATTACCTAGGCACTTGAAACCACTCTGTTGCTTTCTTCATGGTAATGCCTTGGTCAATCAGAGTTGTCTTGCCAGCCAATCAGCACTCATTTTTCTCCCATAATTGCAGTGATGGTTTGAAATTTGGTATTCCTGCATTTGTCCCGAGGAGTGAAAAGCTTCAGTCCCCACGAGGGCCAGCTTTCACTCAATCCTCTATTAATGCGCTTTGTTATCTTACCATTATGTCGCTATTAGCATCTACCTTACGCTTAAACACTGTAAGTAACACCTCCTTTGCCCATGACATCTTTGTTAAGACATACAAAAATAGAGGAGTAGGAGGAGGCCAATCAGCCCTTTGAGCCTGTTCTCTCCTTCATTATGATCATCCAACTGATCCCAGCGATTAGGCTGGGAAGGATATTAAAGTGTGCAGGGAGTGAGGGGAGAGTAAGATTAGACTGAGAGGGATGTTAAAGTGTGCAGGGAGTGAGGGGAGAGAGGATTAGACTGGGAGGGATGTTAGAGTGTGCAGGGAGTGAGAGGAGAGAGGATTAGACTGGGATGGATGTTAGAGTGTGCAGGGAGTGAGGGGAGAGAGGATTAGACTGGGGGGGATGTTAGAGTGTGCAGGGAATGAGGGGAGAGAGGATTAGACTGAGAGGGATGTTAGAGTGTGCAGGGAGTGAGGGGAGAGAGGATTAGACTGGGAGGGATGTTAGAGTGTGCAGGGAGTGAGGGGAGAGAGGATTAGACTGGGAGGGATGTTAGAGTGTGCAGGGAGTGAGGGGAGAGAGGATTAGACTGGGAGGGATGTTAGAGTGTGCAGGGAGTGAGGGGAGAGAGGATTAGACTGGGAGGGATGTTAGAGTGTGCAAGGAGTGAGGGGAAAGAGGATTAGACTGGGAAGGTTGTTAGAGTGTGCAGGGAGTGAAGGCGAGTAGGATTAGATTGGGAGGGATATTAATGTGTGCGGGGAATAAGATTAGATTGGGGAGGAAGTGAATATGAAAGTGGGATTTATTGGGTGACTTATTCCAGAGTTTGGGGAGCAATGATGTTGACACTTAATAAGATGGGTTCTGAAGAACTTTTGAAAGCGTTGGTTACACTTTTGAAATTGTCCCTATTGTAAATGATGTTGCTTCTATATGCTCCATTCTGTGAGCCATCCAAGACATTGTTGTTGCAGCTTCCAGCCAGTAGGTGACACCGTAGTGTGAATTTTAGAAGATTTAAGATACTGATCTGTGTATGTGTGTCTATGTGAGTGGGTTCCTGTGTATATTTGTGTTTTTATATATATATTTCTGTGTATGTTTGTGTGTGTCTTTCTGTATGTGTCTGCCTGTTTCTTTGTATATTTGTGTATATTAGTGCTGTATATTGTTCCTGTATGTATGTTTCTGTTTCTGTATGTTTTGTGTGTGCTTGTTAGTTTCTGTTTACATGCGTTTTTGCTTCCATGTATGTTCGTGTGTGTTTGTTTCTGTATGTGTGTCTTTCTGACTAGGTTTGTATGTGTGAAACATAGAAAATAGGAGCAGGAGTAAGCCATTTGGCCCTTCAAGCCTGTTCTGCAATTTGATTTGATTTGTTTCATTGTCACATGTCTTGGGATACAGTGAGAAGTATTGTTTCTTGCTTGGTCACTGTCTGTGTGAAGTTTGTACGTTCTCCCTGTATCTGGTTGATTTCCTCCGGGTGCTCCGGTTTCCTCCCACGCTCCAAAGATGTGTGGGTTAGGCGGATTGGCCATGCTAAATTGCCCCTTGGCGTCAGGGGGGCTAGCTAGAATAAATGTATGGGGATAGGGCCTGGGTGGGATTGTGGTCGATACAGACCTGATGGGCCAAATGGTTTCCTTCTGCATTGTAGGATCCAATATGGTATAATGATAAACGTATCATTAAGAGCATGGCTGATCATCCAACTCAAAAGCTTGATCCTGTCTTCTGTCCATATCTTTTGATCCTTTTAGCCCCCACAGATATATCTAACTGCTTCTTAAAAAAACAATGTTTTGGCCTCAACTGCTTTCTGTGATAGCTAATTCCACATGCTGACCACTCTCCAGGTGAAGAAATATCTCCTCAAATCTATCCTAAACGGCCTACCCTGTATCCTTGGACTGTTATCCTGGTTCTGGACATCCCTACCATCGGGAACATCTTTCCTGCATCTCCCCTGTCTAGTCCTGTTAGGATTTTGTAGGTTTCCATGAAATTTGTGCCTCCAATAAATATAATCCGAACCAACTCAATCACTCCTCACATGCCAGTCCCACCATCCCAGGAATCAGTTTGGTAAACTTTGGCTAAGTAAGAATAACCTTCTCTCAGATAAGGACAGCTCACAATATTCCAGGTGTGGCCTCACCAAGGCCCTGTATAAATGCAGCAAGATATCTCTGCTCTTGTACTCGAATCCTCTCGCTGTGAACAAGGACACGCAAATCTCGTTGCACATTCCTCTCTCTTAATTTATAGTCAGATAATAATCTGCCTTCCCATCTTTCCATGTGTGTGTTTGTTTTTATATGTATGAATTTCTGTATGTCTGTGGGTTTCTGTACGTGTGTGTTTCTGTGTATATTTTTGTGTCAAAGAACAAACAAAGAATAAAGCACAGGAACAGGCCCTTCGGCCCATCCAAGCCTGCACCAACCATGCTGCCCAACTTAACTAAAACCCCCTACCCTTCTGGGGACCATATCCCTCTATTCCCATCTTATTCATGCACTTGTCAAGACGCCCCTTGAAAGTCATTACCGTATCCACTTCCACTACCTCCCCCGGCAACAAATTCCAGGCATCCACTACTCTCTGTGTAAAAACTCTGCCTCGTACATCTCCTTTAAACCTTGCCCCTCGCACCTTAAACCTGTGCCGCCTAGTAATTGACTCTTCCACTCTGGGAAAAAGCTTCTGACTATCCACTCTGTCCACACCTCTCATAATCTTGTAAACTTTTTTAAGGTTGCCCCTTCACCTCTGTCGTTCCAGTGAGAACAAACCTAGTTACCCCATCCTCTCCTCATAGTTAATGCCCTCCATATCAGGCAACATCCTGGTAAATTTTTTCTGTACCCTCTCCAAAGCCTCCACATCCTTCTGGCAGTGTGGTGACCAGAATTGAACACTATATTCCAAGTGCGGCCTAACTAAGGTTCTATAAATCTGCAACATGACTTGCCAATTTTTAAACTCAATACCCCAGCCAATGAAGACAAGCATGCCGTATGCCTTCTTCACTACCTTCTCCACCTGCATTTCCACTTTCAGTGACCTGTGTACTTGTACATCCAGGTCCCTCTGCCTATCAATACTCTTAAGGATTCTGCCATTTGTCCTGCCACATGCCCCTGTATGTTTGTTGCTGTGTGCCTACATTTTTTCCTGTTTCTGTGTATATTAGTGTATATGTGAATTTGTTTCTGCATGTGTGTGTTTCTCTATGTGTTATGTGTTGATTTTTGTATATGTCTGTGTGTTTCTGTATACGGCTGTGTGTGTTTGTTTCAATGTTAATTTGTGTGTACGTTTGCAGCTATTTTAATATATGTTTCTGCAGATAATTCTGTGTGTGTTTTTCCGTGAGTGTGTGTGTTTTTCTGTTTCTGTGTGTGTGTAAGTTTCTGTGTGTGTGTGTTTCTCTGTGTGTATTTCTGTGTGTGTGTTTGTGTTTCTGTGTGTGTGTGTTTCTGCGTGTGTGTTTGTGTGTGTTTCTGTGTGTGTCTCTATGTGTGTGTTTGTGTGTCTGTGTTTCTGTGTGTGTGTGTGTTTCTCTGGGTGTGTGTGTGTTTCTGTGTATGTGTGTTTGTGTGTCTGTGTTTCTCTGTGTGTGTGTGTATGCGTGTATTTCTATGTTTTGTGTTTGTTTCTGTACGCATCTGTCTTTCTGTTCCTAGATATGTTTGTGATTTTGTTTCTGTGCATGTTTGTGTGTTTTTTTTGTGTGTGTGTGTACGTTTCCGTGTATTTGTTTTCTTGTGTGTTTGTGTGTGTGTGTGTATGTGTGTGCATGCACAAAGATGTATAGGTTAGGTGGATTAACCGTGGTAAATGCAAGGGATAGGGCATAGGGGAGTGCCTGGGTGGGATGCTCTTTCAGAGAGTTGGTGCAGAGTGAACCTCTTTCTGAACAATTGGTACTCATTCATCTTTGGTTCTTTTGCTGAGTGAGTTGATCAAACTCTTGGATAGCATGAATCTCCTGTACTTAGCCACAAATAATCCATGAAGCAGACCTGATAATGCTAGTGCTTGCCCATTCTGGTACAAACTGGATTTCTAATGACATAATAAGCCTTAAGCACTGACAAACAACCTCTCTGGCCCTGAAAATTAACCTTTGCAAGCATGGGAGCTCATTCTTTCAACATTTAATCATTGTTGGAGATGTAAGGAAACTAAATATTAGAACAACTGGTTCAGAAGCATGGAATATTTACAGCACAGAATGAGGCCATTCAACCCATCTTGTCTGTATTGCCCAAAAACAAGATAGAAAGTAACTAGCTGTTCATTTTAATCCCATTTTCCAGCCCCTGGGTCCATTGCCTGGCGGGTTCCAGCATTTCAGAGGCAGATCAAAGTACCTTTTAAAATGTATTGAGCCTCAAACAGCAACTTGGCACTGTGGTTAGCACTGCTGCGTCACAGTTCCAGGGACCTGGATTCGATTCCTGGTTTGGATCATTGACGTTGCAGAGTCTGCGCATTCTCCCTGTGTCTGCATGGGTTTCCTCTGGGTGCTCCGGTTTCCTCCCACAGTCTGAAAGATGTGCTGGTTAGGTGCATTGGCCACGCTAAATTGCCCCTTAGTATACCCAAACAGAGTGTGGCAACTAGGGGATTTTTGACCGTAACTACATTGCAGTGTTAACATAAGCCTACTTGTGATGCTAATAAACTTTAAACAAAGAGTTAATGGCTTCTGATAGTACACCCAAAGTGAAGGAGTCCAAAGTCAGGTTTAAACCAACTGGAGTTTTTATTGCTTCAGACCATCTACTTCAATAAAGACTTTTATCCAAACTTTTCTCTTACAAGATAAAGAAAAACAACAGTACGTATATTTAAACACCTCTCCACACGTGACAAGCCCAATGCACAGATGAAAGACAGTGATTTGCCAAGTTACAGTCATGGGCACCAGTTACACAGAGACAGGAGCATTATATACAGTTATCTTCAAATCAGGGCATTATCAATTCCTGCAGGAAATGTTCCCAATCCAAAAAATAGATACACTGACATTGTGTTTCTCAAGTGCATTCACTTCCCTTCTCCCTCACCTTGTTTCAAAGTTATTTTAACATGTACGTGAGTCTCTCTGAATTATTTTACAGTAACCTGTTTTCGGGTTTTTGTTCCTGGGTGGCGACGGGTGGTGGTCAGCAGAATGAGTTGTTCCCAGTTGGGTGCTGTCGGGAATTTTTGGAGACCCCCATTCAGTTTTTGCCCAGGAGACCTATTGTTTCACACACTCTCTCCCGTTCTCGCTGGCTCTCTCGCTGCCTCTCTCGTTTTCTTCTCTCTCCTCTTTCTCTCATTTTTTCCACTCTTTCCTTCTCTCTTTCTCCTGTTCTCTCTGTTTTGTTTTCTCCCTCTCCCTTGCATTTTCATTCTCTCTCTTTCTCCTGTTTCAGGTGGATTATTCCCAGTTTTAACATTACTCTTTGAAGAATGGGTAAGGCTGAATCCCACTTCCCTGGGACAGGAAATAAGGAATTTAAGGATTTTTAAAAAAGAAGGAACTTTCGGCTTTTGTTTTGACTGCAGGTGACCTGCTGACTCCCCTCAGAGTCCCGTCAACACAGAACTCAAGGCTTGGAGCAACTTGGAGAAGTTGACTGCCGTCCTTGGACAGGCAGACTAGATGAGACAGACTGGACAGAAAGACAGACAGGCAGGTAAGAGAGAGCAGAGATACAGATAGAAGGAGATATTGACAGATAGACATAGATATTGACAGAGAGGCGGAGAGAGGCAGACAGATACAGAAAGTGACACACACAGACAGATACATAGCGATACAGACAGAGAGAATGACAGACAGACACATAAGAGAGAAAGCGAGACAGAGAATGACAGACACGCAGAGAAAAGGAGAGGCAGAGAGAGAGAGAGTGACAGAGAATGACAGACGGACACACAAAGAGAGACACAGAGAGAGAGCGACAGAGAATGACAGACAGACACACAGAGACAGAGAGAATGACAAAGAGATTGAGAGACAGAGAATGACGCACACGCAGAGAGAGAGTGACAGTGAATGACAGACACAGAGAGAGAAAGAGAAAGAGAGAGAGAAAGAGAGACAGAGAATGACAGACACAGAGAGAAAGAGAGGGAGAGAGAGACAGAGGATGACAGACATGCAGAGAGAAAGAGAGAGGCAGAAAGAGAGAGTGACAGGCAGACACAGAGAGAAACAAAGTGAGGTGAACAGAGAAACAGAGAGAGAGAGGTAGAGAGGACAGAGGGGGAGAAGCATAAAGAGGGACATAGAGGGAGGGACAGAGGAAGACAGAAAAGAGGGGCAGATCGAGGCAGGGATAGATAGAGAGATGGAAAGAGATACGCAGATGGAGAAGACAAAAGAGAGAGTGAGAAAAAAAAAAGAGGCCAAAGAGAAAGACAGAGTAATTCCAAACCAGAGACAAAAAAATGACGAGGAGAGAAAGGGAGTGAGGGAAGGTGGGGTGGGAGTGAGTGCAGAGAGAGAGAGAGATGGTGGAGGTGGGGGGGAGATAGACAACACAGAGAGGGGGGAGTACGTAGAAATCCAGAGAGGAAAGAGAATCTGAGAGATGCAGAAAACTACTCCTCAATCACACTCTCCAGGTTGCATTACACAGGCCGATCCCAATGCGGACTGAGCAGGGCCACTAGGGAGCTGGGATGGAGGGGGAGCTGGGACAGGGGTGTGGGGGGAGGGAGCTGGGGTGGGGGGGGAGTGGGGGAGGGGGAGCTGGGTGGGGAGAGGGGAGTGAGCTGTAGAGTGACGAATAGCAAGATGAGGGTCAGGTTCTGGCCCAATCACTTGGATTGGACGGGGTGCAGGCGGGAGCCTGAAATGGCCGAGGGTCGGTGTTAAACTGGGAACGTTGCTGTGAGCCGTGGCTGGTGCTCCCGCTGACAGTCACCCACCCCACCCAGGCAAACAGCAGCTTCACCTCCACACAGCTGCACTCAGAATAAAAGCTATTATTGTACATCAACACTTAACTTGGGCCGCTGGTCATCAAATACAGCCAAGCCTTCGAGCATGTTTGCTTTCGGATTTGGAGCCACCGGGATTGGGAATGGGGGCAGCTTCCCGGCTCCACATCAGCTCCGATATCCCATTCCCAGCTCTTTGGCCTTGCCACTGACCCTGGGGAAATCCTCCTCCGCTCGCTCCGTCGATGAGGGGTTGGCTTTCTGGGCCTTCATCCAGACCCGCTGCCCGGGGCCTTCGGGGAGTTCAGGGCCGGCCTCACCCTCCGAGCTGGAGTCGCTCAGATCAGTCACCTCCAGCTCGGAGTCTGTCTCCGCCTTGACCCAGGGGCCCCCAGCACCGTCAGCTGCCCGGGACTGGGCCCTGTCGCCGGCCCGGGAGAGGGAGGGGGTCTGGGGCGAGGCGGGAGGCGCCAGGTCTGCCCGCAGCGCCTGGATGACGGGGTAGGAGGGCAGGCCCTTCTGGCCCAGGCAGAGCCGGGGGTAGGGGCCGGGCTGCTGGGGGCCCCTGTCGCCTGGCTCGGCCGGGGGCAGCAGGGAGATCTGGGTGGGGAGGTGAGCTAGGCCCCCCGCCAACGTGTTGGGGTAGTAGTGAGGGGGGTAGAGGGCAGACATCTTGGAGGCGGGGAGGTTGAATGTGGGGGAAGGGTAGGAAGGGAGGGTCCAGGGGTAGTCTGAGAAGTGGCCATTCCTCCCATAGGCACCCATCATTGCCGGAGGCTTGGAATAGTAAGGGGCCCCTGTGAAAGGAAACAGGAACAAAGTGAGGAGGAAATGCAAGACTCATCACTGATTATCAATCCTTATCTGCCACCCTGACCCCTGACCCCATATCCCCCATTCCCACCCTGACCCCTGACCCCATTCCCACCCTGACCCCATATCCCCCATTCCCACCCTGACCCCTGACCCCATATCCCCCATTCCCACCTTGACCCCATATCCCCCATACCCACCCTGACCCCTGACCCCATATCCCCTATTCCCACCCTGACCCCATATCCCCTATTCCAACCCTGACCCCTATATCCCCCATTCCCACCCTGACCCCATATCCCCCATACCCACCCTGACCCCTGACCCCATATCCCCTTTCCCATCCTGACCCCCATATCCCCCATTCCCACCCTGACCCCTGACCCCATTCCCACCCTGACCCCATATCCCCCATTCCCACCCTGACCCCTGACCCCATATCCTCCATTCCCACCCTGACTGCTGACCCCATATCCCCTATTCCCACCCTGACCCCATATCCCCCATACCCACCCTGACCCCATATCCCCCATACCCACCCTGACCCCTGACCCCATATCCCCCATTCCCACCCTGACCCCTGACCCCCATATCCCCCATTCCCACCCTGACCCCTGACCCCATGTTCCTCATTCCCACCCCGACCACTGTATCTCCCATTCCCAACCTGACCCTATATTCCCCATTACATTCCGACCCCATATCCCCATTCCCATCCTGCCCCCTGTATCCCCCATTCCCACCCTGACCCCATATCCACCATTCCCACCCTGACCACTGACCTTATATCCCCCATCCCACCCTGACCCTGACCCCATATCCCCCATTCCCACCCTGACCTTATATTCCCCATTCCATTCCTGCCCCCTGTATCCCCCATTCCCACCCTGACCCCTGACCTCATATCCCCCATTCCCACCCTGACCCCATATCCACCATTCCCACCCTGACCCCTGACCTCATATCCCCCATTCCCAACCTGCCCCCTGTATCCCCCATTCCCACCCTGACCTCATATTCCCCCATTCCCAACCTGACCCGTGTATCTCCCATTCCCACCCTGACCTCTGTATCTGCTATTCCTACCCTGACCCTGATCCGATATCTCCCACTCACACCCTGACCCCTGCATCTAAGTCCCTACCCTGACCCCTGTTCCCCATCCTCACCATGACCCCTAATCCCTATATCCCCCATTTCCACCCTGACCCCTGCATTGTCTTATTCCCATACTGACACCTGACCCCTACATTCCCATATCCACCCTGACCTCTAACCCCTGACCCCTGTGTCCCCATCCTCATCATGACCCCTGACCCCTATATCCTTTATTTCCATCCTGATCCTTGTATCCCCATCCGCAGCCTGACCCCTCTACCTTCCTATTCCTACCTTGACACCTTTATCCTCCTGACCCCTGATTCCCACCCTGTAACCCTGTATCCCCCGTATCCACACTGGCCCCTAAGTCATTCTGTTCTCATCAATAAACATCAATGTAGTCTGAATCCTGGCTCAATGGATGTACCACACACACACACACACACATGCCCACGCATGTTGTCTGGTTCTCTCTCTCTTTCTCTCCCCCTGTCTCCCCTCTCTCCATCTCAGTCTCTCCCTTTCCCATCCTCTCACTGCATGAACAGCCCCCTCTTTCCTCAATGTCTCTCTCTCCCTCTTTCCTCTACTCCTCCGACCCATGGTGTCTGCTTATCTTTAGTCTCTCCCTTTCTCTCTCATTCTTCCATCTCTTCCCGTCTCTTTCTCCTTCTGTCTCTTTCTCCGTTTGTCTCTTTCTCCCTGTGTCTCTTTCTCCCCCCCCTCTCTCTCTCCCACACCCTCTTCCCCTTCTCCCAAATGTGGCATCCCTCTCCTCTCTTTCTCACACTTTCTCTCTGTCACCCACCCTCCCGTGCAATCTCACACTCTCACCTTCCCTACCTCTCTCAGCCAGCTAGCTCCAGGAGACTATTTAAATGGTGAGAGGCAGCAGAACGTGGTGGTACAGAGGGATCTGGATGCCCTAGTGCATAAATCACAAAAGGTTAAGCCTGCAAGTCATTAGAAAGGCAAATGAAAAATTAGCCTTTATTACAAGGGGGGGTGGAGCACGAGGGTGGGAAAGTCTTATGCTGGGATTCTCCCAAGGCTGGGATTCTCCAGTCCCACTGCGGTGAATGGAGGCATGGCTGAGTACCAAATTCCTCATTCCTGATGGCAACGAAGATGGGAACGAGTGACATTGGGGAATCCAGGCCCATGTTCAAGGCATTGTTGAGATTGTAGATGGAGCAGTGCATTCGAGAATGAATACCTTACTTCAGGTTTGATTTGATTTGATGTCTTATTGTCACATGTATTAGTGTACAGTGAAAAGTATTGTTCCTTGCACTATACAGGCAAAGCATACTGTTCATAGGGAAGGAAATGAGAGAGTGCAGAAAGTACAGTCACAGCTAGGGTGTAGAGAAAGATCAATTTAATGCGAGGTAGGTCCTTTCAAAAGTCTGACAGCGGCATGATGAACCTGGATTGGAAGCAGGTCAGGAAGGCCTATTCACCCAGAGGAAGCAGTCTCTCCATTGGGGCAGGCTGGGGCAGATTGGGTCAACACCATTGGAACTTCTTCCCTCAGACGGTCTTTATAGTGTTTGAAGTTCCGCAGAGAGGACTTGGATTACTGAATATATTCAAAACTGAATTTGGAGAGACTTTTAATTGCCAAGAGATTTGAGTGTTCGGGGGGACCAGGCAGGGATGGAGGCCACAAGCAGACCAGCCATGATCTTATTGAATGGCAGAGCATGTTTGAGGGGCCGAGTGGCCTACTCCTTCTCCTAAATCACCTCTTCTTAGTTTCTCAACTCTCTTTTCTTTGCTCCCCCTCTCTTTCTCCCTCTCCCTTCCTGTTTCTCCTCCTCTCTCTCTATCCTTCCACCATTCTCTCCCTCTCTCTCTCTATTCCCCTCTCTCCTCTATTTTGCTTGCTTTTTCTCTGTTTCTCTGCCTCTATTTCCCTCTCTCCCTAACTTAATCTCCCTCAATCTCTCTGCCTCTCTCTCCCTCTGTCCCTCTCTCTCCCTCTTTCCCTCTCTCTCCCTCTTTCCCTCTTTCTCCCTCTTTCACTCTCTCTCCCTCTTTCCCTCTCTCTCTCTTCTCCATCATACTCCCGCTCTTTCATACTTTTCCTCACGGCCTCTCTCTTTCTTCTATCGTTCCTTCTCTCTCACTCACTCCATTTCTCATTCCCTGTCTCTCTTTCTCTCTCTCCCCCTCCCTTCTTCCCTCTGTTCTGATCCCTCCTGTGCAGATTCACACACCTGAAGTGAAGAAAGCGAGGCCGGTTTCGAGTCGGAGTTTCTCTGTGTCCGCTGTGGGAATGGGACGTTCAAACACTGGATTCCGCAGCTCCCGGCCCCCTGGTTCCGGAAGTCTCGGTGGAGTTAACAAGCTTTGGATTGCCTTCATGGGAGAGACAAATAGATATCACATCAAACACTCCCAGGACAGGTACAGCACGGGGTTAGACACAGAGTAAAGCTCCCTCTACACTGTCCCCATCAAACACTCCCAGGACAGGTACAGCACGGGGTTAGATACAGGGTAAAGCTCTCTCTACACTGTCCCCATCAAACACTCCCAGGACAGGTACAGCACAGGGTTAGATACAGGGTAAAGCTCTCTCTACACTGTCCCCATCAAACACTCCCAGGACAGGTACAGCACAGGGTTAGATACAGGGTAAAGCTCTCTCTACACTGTCCCCATCAAACACTCCCAGGACAGGTACAGCACGGGGTTAGATACAGAGTAAAGCTCCCTCTACACTGTCTCCATCAAACACTCCCAGGACAGGGACAACACAGGGTTAGATACAGAGTAAACCTCCCTCTACACTGTCCCCATCAAACACTCCCAGGACAGGGACAACACAGGGTTAGATACAGAGTAAACCTCCCTCTACACTGTCCCCATCAAACACTCCCAGGACAGGTTCAGTACAGGGTTAGATACAGAGTAAAGCTCCCTCTACACTGTCCCCCATTAAACACTCCCAGGACAGGTACAGCACGGGGTTAGATAGAGTCTTCCCGAGTTACAGTGACAATATCTCACAAAAGATATTGTCATAATTCCGGTAACACCTCCTCATGTGAGCTATTTCTTATCCAAAATTTAACAGTGGGCCTTGGGATAATTGGGATGTATAACCTGGAGCTTGGCACAGGAAGCAGGCTCTCCGGAGGCTGGTATAGGAGGCCGGACAGAGGCAGAGAGCTATAGGGATAAAATCGTGGAGCTTAAGAACATAAGAACATAAGAAATAGGAGCAGGAGTAGGCCATCTGGCCCTTCGAGCCTGCCCTGCCGTTCAATAAGATCATGGCTGATCTGTCGTGGCTCAGTTCCACTTTCCCGCCCTCTCCCCATAACCCTTAATCCCCTCTCTTATCAAAAACCCATCAACCCGCGTCTTAAAAATATTTAGCGAGGCAGCCTCCACCACTTCAACGGGCAGAGAATTCCAGAGATTCACCACCCTTTGAGTGAAGAAGTTCCTCCTCAACTCCGTTCTAAAACGTCCCCCCTTTATCTTGAGGCTGTGCCCCCTAGTCCTACTGTCTTTTTTGAGCGGGAAGAGTCTCTCCACCTCTACCCTATCCATCCCATTCATCATCTTATACGTTTCAATGAGATCTCCCCTCATTCTTCTAAACTCTAACGAGTACAAGCCTAGTTTATTCAGCCTCTCCTCATAGCTCAACCCCCTCAACTCCGGTATCAGCCTAGTAAACCTCCTCTGCACTCCCTCCAATGCCAAAATATCTTTGCGCAGGTGCGGCGCCCAAAACTGCACACAGTACTCCAGCTGCGGCCTCACCAATGCCCTATACAGCTGCAGCAAGACCTCCCTACTTTTATATTCAATCCCCCTCGCTATGAAGGCCAGCATCCCATTCGCCTTCCTGACCACCTGCTGCACCTGCAAGCTGGGTTTTTGTGACTCATGCACAAGGACCCCGAGGTCCCTCTGCACCGTCGCCTGCTGCAGTTTTTCGCCCCGTAAGTAATAGTCCTTCCTACCATTCTTCCTACCAAAGTGGACCACCTCACACTTGCCAACATTAAATTCCATTTGCCATTTCCTGGCCCATTCGCCCAGCCTATCTAGATCCTTCTGCAGACTCTCCACACCCTCCGCACAATTTGCCGTTCCCCCAATCTTGGTGTCATCCGCAAATTTCGACACCCTACACTCGGTTCCCTCCTCCAGATCATCTATATAAATGGTAAAAAGCTGAGGCCCCAGCACCGACCCCTGGGGCACTCCACTAGTCACCATCCGCCAATCCGAATAGCATCCGTTGACCCCCACTCTCTGCCTCCTATTTGACTACCAATCTTCTATCCACGCTAACACCCTACCCCCAACTCCAAGTCCCCTGACCTTCTGCAATAACCTCTTATGAGGTACTTTGTCAAACGCCTTCTGAAAATCCAGAAAGACCACATCCACCGGCTCTCCTCTATCGACCGCCCTAGACACATCCTCATAGAACTCCAGTAAATTTGTCAGACACGACTTCCCTTTAATGAAACCGTGCTCCGTCTGCTCTATCAAGCAATTCCCTTCAAGATGCCTCGCAATTTCCTCCTTAATGACGGATTCAAACATTTTACCTACCACAGACGTTAAACTAACCGGCCTATAATTCCCCGCCTTTTGCCTGGCACCCTTCTTAAACAACGGCGTAACATTAGCCGTTTTCCAATCTTCCGGCACTTCCCCGGAATCCAGCGACGTCTGGAAAATAACCACCAAGGCATCCACTATAACCTCCGCCATTTCTTTCAGAACCCTCGGATGCATTCCATCCGGTCCTGGGGACTTGTCCACAATCAGCCCCTCCAGTCTGTCGAGCACCGCCTCTCTAGTAACAGTAATGTCATTAAGACCCTCCAGTCCTACCACCTTTCCATCGCTAACACCCGGCAAATTATTCACGTCCTCCTCCGTGAAGACAGAAACAAAAAAGTTATTCAATACCTTAGCCATATCCCCATCCCCTACCACTAGGTCCCCTTTCTCATCCTCTAATGGACCAACGTTCACCCTAGCCAGCCTCTTCCTTTTTATATATTTATAAAAACTCTTGCTATCCTTTTTTATATTAAGCGCTAGCCCAGCTTCATAGTTTCTCCTACCCTCCTTTATCAACTTCTTTGTCAATCTTTGTTGACATTTAAACCTCTCCCAATCCTCTTCTCGCCCACTACTCTTAGCTACTCTAAATTCCTCCGCTTTTAATTTAACACTTTCCTTCACCTCCTTCATTATCCACGGCTTATTACCTCTCCTCCTACTGTCCTTTTTGACCATTGGAATAAATTTCTGCTGAGCACCAAGAAAGATCTCCTTAAAGATCCTCCACTGCTCCTCAGCAGACCCTCCCTCCAATGCACTCCCCCAGTCCACATTCGCCAATTCTTCTCTCATCCTACCGTACTCCCCTCTATTCAAACAAAGGACGCGTGTCCGGGAACCCACTTTCTCCTCCTCCATCTGCACCAGAAACTCCACCATACAATGATCACTCTCCCCAAGAGGATCCTTCATCACAAGGTCCCTAATTCTACCCGCCTCATTACATAGCACCAGATCCAAGATAGCTCGCTCCCTCGTCGGCTCCAACACACACTGTTCAAGGAAATTATCCCGGCAGCATTCCAAGAACTCCTCCTCGAGCCCACCGTGTCCAATATGGGTCGACCAATCAATACGCAGACTGAAATCCCCCATAACTACAGCCGTCCCATTCCTGCACACTGCACTTATTTGCGAGTTAACAGCCCACCCCACCTCCAGATCATTATTCGGGGGCCTATAGACGACACCCACCAGCGTCTTCCTCCCTTTGCTGTTCCTAATCTCCACCCACAACGATTCCACGTTCTGCTCCTTGGCTCCAATATCATCCCTTGCTACCACCTTGATGCTATCCTTAATCAGCAGAGCTACGCACCCCCCCTTTCCTCCTGCCTATCCTTCCTAAACACTTGACACCCCTGGACATTCAGCTCGCAGTCCCTGTCACCTTGCAGCCATGTCTCTGTAATGGCCACCAGATCATATCCATTTGTGTTGATCTGCGCCACCAGCTCATCCACTTTATTCCGAATGCTTCGTGCATTCAGATACAGCGCTTTCATCCCAGCCTTCACCTGGACCCTATTTGCCGTAACGCCACCAACCGTACTCACGCCCCCTACTCCCTCTATTATTGGGACATCCTCGGCCTCTTCCCTTACCTGTACCCTCTCCTTAACTTTAGACCTCGTAAGGTCACCTACCCTCGCACCCTCCCCCCCCAATTAGTTTAAAGCCCTGTCTACAGTCCTCTTTACTCGATTCGCCAGCACTCTGGTCCCAGCACGGTTCAGACCAACCCCATCCCGCCCGAACAGGTCCCACCTACCCCAATACTGGTGCCAATGCCCCATAAATTCAAACCCAAAAAAAACAACTTGTCAGGAGTGGGATAGCTCCAGCTGGCAATGGCAGAGTGATGGGAGACTGGAATAATAGCAGCGCAGAGCACTCGGAATGGTGTAGAGCTGGAGGATGTTACAGAGATAGGTAGGGGTGTAGGGGCTGGAGGGGGTTACAGAGATAGGGAGGGTTGTAGGGGTTGGAGGGGGTTACAGAGATAGGGAGGGTTGTAGGGGTTGGAGGGGGTTACAGAGATAGGGAGGGTTGTAGGGGTTGGCGGGGGTTACAGAGATAGGGTTGTAGGAGCTGGAAGGGGTTACAGAGATAGGGAGGGTTGTAGGGGCTGGAGGAGGTTACAGAGATAGGGAGGGTTGTAGGAATTGGATGAGGTTGCAGAGATAGGGAGGGTTGTAGGGATTGGAGGAGGTTACAGAGATAGGGAGGGTTGTAGGGATTGGAGGAGGTTACAGAGATAGGGAGGGTTATAGGGGCTGGAGGAGGTTACAGAGATAGGGAGGGTTGTTGGAATTGGAGGAGGTTACAGAGATAGGGAGGGTTGTAGGGGCTGCAAGGGGTTACAGAGATAGGGAGGGTTGTAGGGACTGGAGGAGGTTATAGAGTAGGGAGTGTCGTAGGGGCTGGAGGAGATTACAAAGATACGGAGGGATGGGGTCATGCAGTGATCCGAAAACATTAAGGACATTTTTCGAAGGGAGGCTGCAAGGCTGAGGCCCAGGGTCAGGCAGCACAGACAGTGGGTTGCAGAGGAGTTTGGATTGATTGCGGCCTGGCCTCTGTGGGGTTGTCTGGTTTCTGATGTACCTCGGTGGTGACTGGTGAGCAGTCTTGGCCCTGGCTGTTATTGAATGGATTGGAGGTTAGCAGTAACTGTGAGTGGCTCATATCCAGCAGAGGGTAATTCACCAAGATGACTTTACTGAAGTTAAACTTGTAGGTGAAGCGCTTGCCCTTGGTCTTGTGGAGGATCCGCTTGTTGTAGTAATACCTGGAAAAAGATCAGCAAGGGACAGAGTCAGTGAGAGATACGGAGAGACTGAGAGAGACACAGAGACCCCCACCTTCCAGTCACACCCCAACCTCCCGCTATAGACTCTCAGACAGACAGAGGGTGGTGGTTGATGGGAAATATTCAACCTGGAGTTCAGTTACAAGTGGTGTACCTCAAGGATCTGTTTTGGGGCCACTGCTGTTTGTCATTTTTATAAATGACCTAGATGAGGGTGTAGAAGGATGGATTAGTAAATTTGCTGACGACACCAAAGTTGGAGGAATTGTAGACAGCGAGGATGGATGTTACAGTTTGCAGAGGGACATAGATAAGCTGCAGAACTGGGCCGAGAGGTGGCAAATGAGTTTAATACTGAAAAGTGTGAGGTGATTCACTTTGGTAAGAGCAACAGGAGTACAGAATACAGGGCTAATGGAAGGACTCTTAGTAGTGTTGATGAGCAGAGAGATCTCGGGGTACATGTGCATAGCTCCCTGAAAGTTGGCACCCAGGTTGATAAGATTGTTAAGAAGGCGTACGGTGTGTTAGCTTTTATTGGTAGAGGGACTGAATTTCGGAACCGTGAGGTCATGTTGCAACTGTACAAAACTCTGGTGCGGCCGCACTTGGAGTATTGCGTACAGTTCTGGTCGCCGCATTATAAGAAAGATGTGGAGGCATTGGAAAGGGTGCAGAGGAGGTTTACCAGGATGTTGCCTGGTATGGTGGGAAGGTCTTATGAGGAAAGGCTGAGGGACTTGAGGTTATTTTCATTAGAGAGAAGAAGGTCATGAGTTGACCTAATTGAGGCATACAAGATGATCAGAGGGTTAGATAGGGTGGACAGTGAGAGCCTTTTTTCTCGGATGGTGATGGCTAACACAAGGGGATATAGCTTTAAATTAAGGGGTGGTAATTATAGGACGGATGTCAGAGGTAGGTTCTTTACTCAGACGGTAGTAAGGGCGTGGAATGCCCTGCCTGCAGCAGTTGTGGACTCGCCAACTTTAAGGGCGTTCAAATGGTCAGTGGATAGACATATGGATAACATTGGAATAGTTTAGGTTAGAGGGTCATTAGATTGGTTCCACTGGTCGGTGCAACATCGAGGGTCAAAGGGCCTGTACTGCGCTGTAATGTTCTATGTTCTAGACATACAGAGTCCAGATTAACACAGGGCCCTCTGCACAGACACAGGAAACCCCCCCCCAGGATGGCATGGGGACACCTAGAATGACATAGAAACCCCCCCCCAGGGTGACATGAGGAATCGGGAGTGACTTCATTCAAGTGATGCAGAGATAACCGGCAGTGACACCACAGAGTGACTTCACTCCCTGTGCAGTGAACCTCCAACAGGCACTGGGGTCTTGGAGAGGGGTCACCATCTGTCAGGCTGTCTGTCTAAAGGTCCCCTTGATAGGCAGGAGCAGGGGGGCCTGAGGGAGTGAGAGAGGGAAAGAGGGATAGAGTGAGAGAGGGAGGTAGAGAGAGGGATGGAGTGAGAGTGGAAGGGAGATGGGGATGGAGATTGGGAGGGAAAATGGAAGGAGGGAGAGAGGGAATGACGGAAGGGAAGAGTAAGGGAAAGGGGGATGGAGTGAGAGTGGAAGGGTGGGAGGGAGATGGGGAGGGAAGGAAGGAGAGTGAGGGAGGGAAAAAGGAGGGTGAGTAAGAGGGAGAGACGGTGAGGCGGGGGAAGGGAGCGTTACCTCAGGGCCCGACTCAGCTTGTCGTAGTTCATGTGCGGTTTGCACTTGCGGACGCCCCAGAGCTTGGCCACTTCGTCCGGGTCCTTGATGACAAACTCCCCATAGTCTCCCTGCCAGGCGATAACGTTCTGATATTCCTCCTTCTGGAGCAGCTCCAGGATAAAGTGCCAGAGCTGGATCTGCCGGGATCCGGGACTCGATTCCGGCTTGTAGGCCCAGTCCGGGAACGCGAAGCCTGAGGAGACATTAACAGGAAAGGAGAGTTAGGAGAGGTTTCCACGCTGCGCTTCCAACCTCTTCGAGTATGGATTCAACGCAGATGTCTAGAACAATGCACAAGCCACTCGGCTAGTTGCCTGATGGCGCTGGTGGTCCAACAATTCAACATTCATTGCAATGCTCCACTCTCTCCCCATGGCCCTGTGTCAATCTCAGACAAATCCCTCGCACCCTGAAGAATCGAACAAATGTTAGATTGTCAAACACAAAGTAGCAAATTGCATTTCACTCAATTACAGTGACCAGACTTTCGGAAGGATGTCAGGGTGCGGAGCAGATTCATCCAAATTGTTGCCAACACACGGCATTTTCGCTACAAGGTTTGAAAACATAGAAAATAGGAGTAGGAAGAGGCCATTCAGCCCCTTGAGCATGCCCTACCATTCAAAGGTTCATCCCCATACTCCTGCGTTCTCCCCATATCCCTTGACACATTTAGAGTCTAGAAATCTATCTATTTCCTTCTCAAATACAGTCTGTGACTTGGTCTGCACAGCATTCGGTGGTAGAGAACTCTATATGTTCATCACCCTCTGGTTAGCACTACTGCCTCACCAGTGCCAGGGACCTGCGTTCCATCCCAGCCTCGGATCACTGTCTGCACGTTCTCCCCATGTCTGCATGGGTTCCCACCGGGTGGTCCGATTTCCTCTCACGCTTCACGGATGTGTAGGTTAGGTTGATAGGCCATGCTAAATTGCCCCTTAGTGTCAGCAGGGCTAGCAGGGAAAATACATGGGGTTAAAGGGATGGGGCAGGATTGTTGTTGACGCAGACTCGATGGGCTGAATGGTCTCCTTCTGCACTCTGGGATTGTAAGTATGTATGACAAATGGCCTCCTCTGTATCGTGAGGCTGTGACCCCTTGTTCTGGACCCACAAGGTAAAGGAAACAATATCCGTGCGTCCAGCCCTGTCACAATTTTATACGTCTCAATTAGATCCGACTCACTCTTTTCAATTCTAGTGAATACAAACCCAGTTGACCCAATCTCTCCTCATACATCAGTCCTGCTACACCAGCAATCAATCTGGCGAACATTTGCTGCACTCTGTCTGTGGTAAGTCTGTCTTTTCTTTGATAACGAGACCAAAACTGCACACAATTCTCCAACTTGGAGGAACTACAGTTGTTCCTCTTGGAGTGAAGGAAATGGAGGAAAGATTTGACAGATTGTACAGGATTATTTAGAAAAAGCAAAGGGAAAGTCTGTTCCTTTTCGTAATTGTTACAAAGAATCATAAAATTATCACCAGCACGGTGACACAGGGCTTAGCATTCCTCCTCACAGCGTCAGGGACCCGGATTCAATTCCAGCCTCAGGTCACTGTCTGTGTGAAGCCTGCACATTCTCCCCGTGTCTGCGTGGGTTTCCTCCAGGTGCTCCGGTTTCCTCCCACACTCCAGAAATATGCGAGTTAGGTGGATCGGCCATGCTAAGTTGCCCCAAGTGTCAGGGCGACTAGCTAGGGTAAATATGTGGGGTTATAGGAATAAGACCTGGGTAGGATTGCGGTCGGTGCAGACTTGATGGGCCGAATGGCCTCCTTCTGCACTGTAGGTGATTCTACGAGCATTCCTATGGTGTGGAAAGAGGCTATTCGGTCCATCGAGCCTGCACTGACAACAATCCTACCCAGGCCCTTCCCCCGAGGCTCCATGTATTTACCCTGCTAATCTCCCTGACACTAAGGGGCAATTTTGTATGGCAAATCCACCTTAACCCACACATTTTTGAAAGGTGGGAGGAAACCAGAGCATAGAACATAGAACCCTACAGTGCAGAAACAGGCCCATCGAGCCTGCACCGAACACAATCCCACCCAGGCCCTATCCCCATATCCCTACACATTTACCCACTAATCCCTCTAACCTACACATCCCAGAACACTAAGGAGCAATCAACCTAACCTGCACATCTTTGGACTGAAGAAAACCCATGTAGACATGGGGAGAACATGCAAACTCCACACAGTCATTCGAAGCCGGAATTGGACCCGGGTCCCTGGCACTGTGAGGCAGCAGTGCTAACCACTGTGCCACCATGCTGCCCAAACCATGGGGGCAGAGATTTAAGGGGCAGGATTATCCGCACAACCTGCCATTGGGTGGCCATTGGACCCTCTAGCCCTGCCACTGTCAACAGGAAATTGCAGCTAAGCTTTTTGACTGGGGGGGTTGGGATGTCATTCTTTTACATTGCAGGATGACAAATATCATGATTGTAAATAAACTTTTAGTATGAACAGAACATGGACACAATCGCAGGGCTGCACCCTGGTTATAGCTTACATTTAAATGTGTATCTGACTCCCATCAGGTGACCCATAAAGCACTGAACATATTATATCGAATGCTGGGGTCCCATGTTGTCATCTCTGTAATATCACGGCAGCCGATGAAAGGAAGACTATTGTTTTCTTACAAGTGGCAATGGCCTGGTGTGAGCTGCCTACAAGGGTGGTAGAAACGGAGACGGTTATGGGATGGCCGCCTGAGATAGATAAACCCACAGAGCTAAGCGTAGGAAGGACAATGGGATGGACTGGATGGCTTCACAGAGACCCTATGGACTCAAGAGGCTGAATGGTCACCTTCTGTGTTCTAATGACTCTGTAGCTGGAATTTTACTGGCCCACTTGCCCTGAAAATTGGAGTGGGTAGAGCATGGGAAGGTCCGTTGACCTTGGGTGGGATTTTATGGTTTTGGGACAAGCGACAGTGTAACTCAGTGATGGTGGGGATGGTGTTGGGGTAGGGGGTGGGACAGGGGTGTTGGGGGGAAAAACATTGAGAGAAACAAGATGTCGGCAGTGGAACTTCATGTTGATAAAGTTGTGAGAAAAAGGAAACAAATCTATGTCACAAGGGATGTCAAATATAAAAAAATCAAACTGCAAATTTTCTTTCCTTCAGTTATGTTTTGTGGGTGTCACTGGCTAGGCCCAGCATCTATTACCCATCCCTAATTGCCCCTTGAGAAGGTGGTGTTGGACTGCCTTCTTGAGCCACTGCAGTCCCTGTGATGTAGCTATGCTGTTAGGGCGGGAGTTCTAGGATTTTGACCCAGTGACAATGAATGAAGAGCTGATATATTTCCAAGTCAGGATGGTGAGTGACTTGAAGGAGGACCTCCAGGCGGTGGTGTCCCCATGTATCTGCTGCCCTTGTCCTTCTACAGAGTACAGGAAAGAGATAGAGAATCTGGTGAACTGGTGCAATGAGAAGAATCTCTCCCTTTTAGCCAACAAAATGAACGAGATAGTCATTGACTTGAGGAAGTGTAGTGGAGAACATGCCCCTGTCTACATCAACGGTGATGAAGTGGAAATGGTCGAGTGCTTCAAGTTTCTAGATGTCCAGATCACCTATTCTGGTCCCTCCATGCCAATACTACAGTTAAGAAAGCCCACCATAGCCTCAAATTTCTCAGGAGATGAAGGAAATTTGGCATATCTGTTACGATTCTCACCAATTCTTACAGGTGCATCATGGAAAGCATTCTTTCTGGTTGTATCACAGCTTGGTATAGCTCCTGACCAAGACCGCAAGAAACTACAAAGGGTCGTGAACGCATCCCAATCCATCACTCAAACCAGCCTCCAATCCACTGGCTCCATCTACACTTCCCGTTACCTTGGCAAAGCAGCCAGCATAAGAAAACACCTCACACATCCTAGACATTTTCTCTTCCACCTTCTTCTGTCGGGAAAAAATGCAAACGTTTGAGAACATGTACCAATTGATTCAGGAACAGTTTCTTCCCTGCTGCCATCAGACTTTCTGAATGGTCCTATCAACAGCTGTAACTGACCTATCAACTAACAGCAATATTATATTCTGCACGCTCTCCTTTCCTTCTCCCCTATGCACTCTATGAATGGTATGCTTTGTCTGTATAGTGCATAAGAAACAATATTTCTCACTCACACAATCACCACATCCTTCGATTCCTTTCCCGCTTATGTGTTTATTCAACTTCCTGTAAATGTGTCCATATTATTCACCTCAACATCTCACTGTGGGAGCGAGTCCCACATTCTCCCCACTCTATCTGGGAATGAATCCCCACATTCTCCCCATTTCCTGTGTGGGAACAAGTCCCACATTCTCCCCTTACCTCATGGGAGTGAATTTCACATTCTCCCCACTCCCCTTGGGACCAAATTTCACATTCTCCCCACCCCCTGTGGGAGCCAGTCCCACATTTCCCCCATTCCCTGTAGGAGCGAGTCCCACATTTTCCCTACTCCCTGGGGAAGTAAGTTTGAGTACAAGCTCCCTGAGGACTGGTACTTAGCCCACCAGGTGGAGCTTGTATACTGATCCCTATATAAAGCAAGACCACGAGAGGGTCCGTTAACGGTTTAGTCCCAGTAGGGATCTGTCGTGTACACCACAGGTTTGGTGGTGGTTGTTTTTTTTCCATTTGTGCAATAGAAGCACAGTGCCTTCACAGCCAATTCCTGGAGTTATTCTAGTGATAGAGGCAGGAACCTTCACAACACTTCAGAAGCACTCAGATGAGCACTTGAAGTGCCGTAGCATACAAGGCTGTGGACCAAGTACTCAAAACTGGGATTAGAATAGATAAGTGCTTAATGGCTGGTGCCAACAGGATGGGTCGAAGAGCCTCTTTCAATGCTTAAAGCACTGTGATGGATGAGTTGTCAGAGAGAGACAGACAATAGTAAGGCTGAGAGATTTCAGTTGGGGGGGGGGAGATGCTAGTTCATATTATGGTGAGGCTATGGGACACACATTGGGTGTTAACGTTGAGAGCAGCAACTATCAGCATCAGATTGGTTTGGAGCATGAAGGGACACGGGATGCAGGGAACGTGATTCGATCCATTTGCTCACATGAAGCAGGAAGACAAGACTGGACCAAACTGCTGTGTATCTCTGCTTCATTCTCTGTGTTAGTCTGTCTATCCAGCAGGAAAAGGGAACATTCAGTGCCCCCAATCCCACTGCACTATTCTGTGACATCGCAGCTGTTCTTCCCATTCCACACCATTCTCCTGCACCATCCCCAACACTCTTTGAATTCTTTATCTAGAAATCTCTCGTTCTCTGTCCTGAACACACACATTGAGTGAATCTCCACCACCCTCTGAGTAGACAATTCCAAAGATTCACTGCTCTGAGTGAAGAAATCCCTCCTCATCTCTGTCATAAATGACCCATTCCTTACTCTGAGACTGCCTTCCCTCGTTCTAGACCTCCTAGCCAGAGAATGTGCTCTTTAACTATCTATCCATCCATCTGTCCATCCATCCATCTACGTCTGTCTATCTGTCAAAGTATCTGCCTGTCCACTTCTCTGTCTGTCTGCCTGTCTATCTCCCTCCCCCTCCCCCTCTCCCAGCCCCTTTCCCCCCCTGCCCCTACCTCTCCCTGCCTATCTGTCTGCCTGACTACCTTTCTGTCTGTCTGCCTGTCTATCTTCCTCCCCCTCCCCTTTCTCCTCCGTGCCCCTACTTCTCCCTGTTGTTTATTCTGCAACAAAGTAAAATGTTGGAAATCGAAAATGAAAAGAGGAACCGCTGGTAACACTCAGCGAGTGGGTCGGGCAACTCCTGTGGGGAGAGAAACAGAGTTAACAGGACAATGTCCTTGTGTCAGCTACATTTAATTGTCTCTGCCTCTCTTTCATTTCTTCACTCCATCTTCACCTGTTAGTGGGGTTACCAGACCTAATGTTGTTCCTTTGTTCAAGAAAGGATAAGGGGATAATCCAGGAAATTATAGACCGGTGAGTGTCACATCAGTGATTGGGATATTATTGGAGAGGATTCTTAGGGATAGGATTTATGTACACTTGGTGAAGCATGGCTGAATTAGAAAAAGCCAGCTTGGCTCGGTGCGGAGCAGGCCACGTCTTATTAACTTAGTTGATTTTTTCTGAGGAGGTGACAAAGATGATTGATTGAGCATAGAGCAGTGGATGGCGGCTTTCAACAAGTTCCCTCCTGGTAAGTTGGCGGCTTGGATTCAGAATTGACTTGCCCACAGAAGTCAGAGCTGTGGAAGGGTGTTTTTCTGGCTGGAGGTGTCTGTGACTAGTGGTGTTCTGCAGTGATCCGTACTGGGACCTCTGCTGTTTGTGATGTATATAACTGACTTGGATGAAAATGTAGCTGGATGAGTTAGCAAGTTTGTGGATGACACAAAGATAACTGGAGTGGTGGATAGTGTAGAAGATCATCAAACAATACAGCGGTATACAGATCAGTTGCAGATGTGGGCAGAGAAATGGCAGATGGAATTTAGCCTGAATAAGTGTGAGTGCTGCGCTTGGGGGAACCAAATGTTAAGGGTAAGTATTCACTTAATGGCAGGACCCTGAACAGCATTTATGTACAGAGGACTATCATAGAATCATAGAACCCTACAGTGCAAAATGAGGCCCTTTGGCCCATTGAGTCTGCACTGAACACAATCCCACCCAGGCCCTACCCCCACACCATACCCACTAATCCCGCTAACCTATGCATCCCTGGACACTAATGGGCAATTTCTTAGCATGGCCAATCAACCTAACCCGCACATCTTTGGACTGTGGGAGGAAACCGGAGTACCTGAAGGAAACCCATGCAGACATGAGGAGAATGTACAAACTCCACACAGACAGTGACCCAAGCCAGGAATCGAACCCAGGATCCTGGAGCTGTGAAGCAGCAGTGCTAACCACTGTGCTACCGTGGGATCTTGGGGGTTCACGTCCATAGCTCCCTGAAAGTGGCTACACAAGTAGACAGCGTGGTAAAGAAGGCGGATGGCATGCTTGCCTTTACTAGTTGGGACATTGAGTACAAAAATCAGGATGTCATATTGCAGCTTTACAAAACTTTGGTTAGGCTGCACCTAGAGTATTGCGTTCAATCCTGGTCGGCACAGGGAGGATGTGGAGACTTTGGAGAGAGTGCAGGAGAAATTTACCAGGATACTGCCTGGATTAGAGAGTATGAGCTACAAGGGGAGGCTGGACAGATAAGGGTTGTTTTCTCTGGAGCGGTGGAGGCTGAGGGGGAGACCTGACAGAAATCTATAAAATTATGCAGGGCATAGATTGGGTTGATAGTCAGAAACTTTGTCCCAGAATTGAAATGTCTAATACTAGGGGGCATGCACTTCAGGGAAAAGTGAGATGTGAGGGGCAAATATTTTTACACGGAAAGTGGTTGGTGTTTGGAACGTGCTGCCAGGAGTGGTGGTGGAGACAGATACGATAGAGTGGGGGTGGTTAAGGGGTTTTTAGGTAAGCACATGAATATTCAAGGAATAGAGGGATATGGGCCAAGGGCAGGCAGAATGATAGGTTTAATTTGGCTTCATGTTCAGCACAACATGTTGGGCCGAAGGGCCTGTTCCTGTGCTGTACTGCTCCATGTTCTGCCTGTGTTTTATTCATGTCTCCAGCCTCTGAATGAGTTTGCACTCATCACAACTGGATGATCTGACTACCTCTAGCAATGTGTCCCCTGTCCCCAGGTGCTGGAAACACTCAGCAGGTCAGGCGCCATCTGTGGAGAGAGAAACAGAATTAACATCTCAGCTCAATGGCTGGCCATCAGAACTGGGAGATGTTAGAGAAGCAGCAAGGTGTAAACGAGTAGGGAAAGTGGGGGAGGGGGCAAGGTTACTAAAGGCCCATGACAGGGCAGAAAACAGGAGAGATTGAATGACAAAGTGGGATGCAAAGTGGGGCGAATTAAATTTACAAAGGTTCAGGGGAGAGGGGGCAGAGGAGGTGGAAGTGACAGAATCATTGCTGGCACCTAATGTCTGAAAAGATATGAGTGGTGATTAGGGTTTGAACTTGTTGAACTCAATGTTGAAGGTGGCATAGTGATTAGTGCCAGGGACCCGGGTTCAATTCCGGCCTCAGCTCACTGTCTGAGTGAAGTTTACACATTCTCCCCGTGTCTGCGTGGGTTTCCTTCAGGTGCTCCGGTTTCCCCCCAACAGTCCAAAGATGTGCGGTTTCGGTGGATTGGCCATGGGAAATTGCCCCTTAGTGTCGGGGGCTCAGCAGGGTAAATATGTGGCGTTACAGGGATAGGGCCTGGGTGGGGTTGTTGTCAGTGCAGCCTTGATGGGCTGAGTGGCCTTCTGCGCTGTAGGGTTTCTAGCGCGCTGTGACGAGGGGCAAGGTGGTGTTCCTTCAGCTCACACTGAGCGTCACTCAGGGAGGAGCAGAACAGTAGCCAGGAGGAGTAGGAGGAGGGCAGAAGACCAGAAGCTGCCATTTAGCCGCCACATCATTACCCCTCTTTGTGGCTGTGCAACACCATTGCTTAGTCATTTAATCTCTCCTGCCTGCCCAACCCACTGTATATCATCCCCTTTCACTCTTTCACATATAAACCTAACGTTCTGTTTCTCCTTCTATAGATTCCACCTGATGTGCTGATTAATTCCATGTTTAACGGAAACGTTGCAACCTTTGCTGTGTTTGGCTTTTGGGGTAAATGTGGGCATTGCTAAAGGGGAAAGAGTGAGACAATGCATCTCGGAAGTGTGCTACTCAAGGTGTAAGGGTGCGCACGGGGTCTGCGGGAAAATAAAGCATTTTTGAAAGGCAGGTAGTGCAGCGAATGTTGGAAACGATTGACCCCACACACAAACAAGAGCAGTGAGGTGAATGGACGCAAAAAAAATGTTTTTAAAAATATCAGCTAAGAGACAAATATCAAAAGGGATATTGGAGCAAACTCCATGATCAACTGACCTTACAGGTATGGAAAACGTAATGTTCCTCTGAAGGCAAAGTAAGAAGTCTTACAAAGCCAGGTTAAATTCTCACCTGATGAAGAGGCAGCGCTCTGAAAGCTTGTGCTACCAAATAAACCTGTTGGACTTTAACCTGGTGACTTCTTACTGTTCCCACCCCAGGCCAACACCAGCATCTCCACATCACTCCCCTGAATGAAGGCTTATGGTGTACTGGCCTTCATCAATCGAGGAATTGAGTTTAGGAGTCGGGATATAATGCTGCAGCTGTATAAGACCCTAGTCAGACCCCACTTGGAGTACTGTGCTCAGTTCTGGTCGCCTCATTACAGGAAGGATGTGGAAGCCATTGAAAGAGTGCAGAGGAAATTTACAAGGATGTTGCCTGGATTGGGTGGCACGCTTTATGAGGATAGGTTGAGGGAGCTCGGTCTTTTCTCCTTAGAGAGATGAAGGATGAGAGGTGACCTGATAGAGGTGTATAAGATGTTGGGAGGTGTAGATAGGGTGGATTCTCAGAGGCTTTTTCCCAGGGCTGAAATGGCTGCCACAAGAGGACACAGGTTTAAGGTGCTGGGGAGTAGGTACAGAGGAGGTGTCGGGGTAAGGTTTTCACTCAGAGGGTGGTGGGTGAGTGGAATCGGCTGCCGGCGGTGGTGGTGGAGGCGGATTCGATAGGGTCTTTTAAGAGACTTCTGGATGAGTACATGGGACTTAGTAAGATTGCGGGTTATAGATAAGCCTAGTAGTTAGAGATGTTCGGCGCAACTTGTGGGCCGAAGGGCCTGTTTGTGCTGTAGTTTTTCTATGTTCTATGTTCTATGAAGGCACAGAGAATGTCTCAGATTAAAGCTGGCCCACCCTCACAATTGAAGGGTACCCAGGATTAAAGGCTCCAAATAGCAGTGCTCTGAGATGAGAAGGCAAGATTCAATGTGGACAGAGGGAATAATCTGAGGGAGCGATTAAAAATGATGGCAAAACGTAATGGGTCCCTGATGAATGAGATCAAAGAATCCCTACAGTGGAGAAGGAGGCCATTTGGCCCCTTGAGTCTACACCGACCACTATCCCACCCAGACTCTATTCCCACAACCCCACATATTTACCCCACTAATCCTCTGACACTAGGGTCAATTTAGCATGGCCAATCAACCTAACCCGCACATCTTTGGACTCTGGGAGGAAACTGGAGCACCCAGAGGAAACCCACGCAGACACAGGGAGAGCGTGCAAATTCCACACAGACAGTGACCCAAGGCTGGATTTGAACCCAGGCCCCTGGCGTTGTGAGGCAGCAGTGCTAATCATTGTGTCACTGTGCTACCCTATAGAGCTAAACAAAGATGGTTTTACACGGGATTAATTATGTTTTAAACAGACAAGGCCGTAATAATGATAATTGTCACTGTACACACCATTAAAAATATCATAATAGACAATATGAGAGTCAATGATATAGACACTTATTTATAGTCACTACGCTATGAAAGTGAATGCTATAGACAGTGTAGGAGATACTTTCATAGACACTATTATAGTCACTGCTGTAGACGGTATTATAGATACTGATATAGAAACTATTATAAAGATAGAAAGTGTTATAGACACTGCTATAGTGTGTGCTATAGTCACTGTTGTAGTCTGT
Source organism: Carcharhinus amblyrhynchos (assembly GCF_965287045.1). Lineage (NCBI taxonomy): Eukaryota > Metazoa > Chordata > Chondrichthyes > Carcharhiniformes > Carcharhinidae > Carcharhinus > Carcharhinus amblyrhynchos. Next base: position 103,831 of record NW_027650075.1, on the reverse strand, counting down.
GTTACAGACGCAGTTATTTACACTGTAATAGGCACTGTTATAGAGACTGTTATAGCCCCTGTTATAGACAATGCTTTTGACACTGTCACGATATAGACACTGTTATAGAGATTGTTATAGAGACTGTAATAGACACTGATAGAGACACTGTTATAGTCATTTTTCTGACTGTTCTTGAACTGTAATAAGCACTGTTATGGACTGTGAAAGTTAGTATCATAGACACTGTTATAGACGCTGCCACTGTTTTAGACAGTGTTTTAGACACTTTTGTAGATATGGTTACAGATGCTGTTATACTGACTGTTATAGTCACTGTGATAGACACTCTTTTGGACACTCTTATAGATATTCTTAGAGTCATTGTTACAGTCACGTTAAAGACACTTTTAGGCACTGTTACAGACATTGACATTGTTTTAAACACAGTTAGAGACACTATCATAGTCGCTGTTACAGTCATTGTTGTAGACATTGCTGTGGTCAGTGCTATAAAAACTGTAAGAAACACCTTTACAGATACTGTAATAGATATTGACACTGTTTCTGTTATAAACACAGTTTGGGGTACAATAATAATCACTCTCATAGACAATGTTATAGACACTGTTGCAGGCACTGTTATAGACACTTATTGATGCTGTTTGTGTCACTGTTATAGTCTCTGTTATAGTCACTGCTAGAGACACTGTTACAGACACTCTTATTGATGCTGTTTATGTTACTGTTATAGACACTGTTGTAGTTAGTGTTCTTAAGGTTCATTTATTAGTGTCACAAGTAGACTTACATTAACTTTGCAGTGAAGTTACTGTGGAAATCTAGTCGTCATACTCTGGTGTATTTTGTCTATTTAGACACAGTAAGAGGTGCACTGTAAGAGACACTGTTATAGTCACTGTTGCAGTCACTATAACAGACACCGTTATACTCATTGCTTTAGTTACTGTTATAGGCACTGTTATAGAGATTGTTGTAGACACTGTTATAGAGACTGTTAGAGACGCTGTTATAGAGACTGTTAAAGACACTATTATAGACACTGTTATAGACATTGTTATACAGACTGTTATAGACATTGTTGTAGGTAGTGTTATCAGCACTGTCATAAAGACTGTTATAGACACTGTTATAGAGACTGTTTTAGACACTGTTATAGAAACTGTTTCAGACACTGTTAGAGACACTGTTGTAGGTACTATTATGGAAACTGTAATAAGCACTGTAATACTATGCACTGATGCACATAATCTTACTGTCACAGTGAAAGTCATTGTAATTGTCACTCTTATAGACATTGTAATAGTCACAGTTATAGATGCTGTTATACACATTAATATAGTCAGCATTATAGAAACTGTTACGGATGCTGTTATTGACACTGTTATTGATGCTGTTACGGACACTGTTATTGACACAATTGTTAACACTATTATTTACAGTGTTATTGATGTTGTTACGGACAGTGTTATTGACACTATTGTTACACTGTTATTTACACTGTTATGCATATTCTTATAGCCACCTTCACAACAAATATTAAAGAAATAGTAGACACTGTTATAGAGACAGTTAGAGACACTGTTAGAGACACTGTTAGAGACACTATTACAGAGACTGTCAGAGACGCTATTATAGACACTGTTGTCGGTAGTGTTATAGGCATTGTCATAGAGAATGTTTTAGACACTGTTTTCGACACTGTTATAGAAACTCTTATAGACACTGTTGTAAACACTGTTTTAGACACTGTCATAGAGACTGTTATAGACAATGTTATACAGACTGTTATAGACACTGTTGTAGGTTGTGTTATAAGCACTGTCATAGAGAATGTTATAGACACTGTTTTAGACACTGTTTTAGACACTGTTATAGAGACTGTTATAGACACTGTTATACAGACTGTTACAGACACTGTTGTAGGTCGTGTTATAAGCACTTTCAGGGAGACTGTTATAGACACTGTCATAGAGACTGTTTTAGACTGTCATAGAGCCTGTTAGAGACACTGTTACAGAGACTGTTGTAGATGCTGTTATAGGCACTGTTACAGACACAGTTGTAGACACTATTACAGTCACTGTGATAGGCATCCTTTTGGACATTCTTAAAGTCATTGTTACAGTCACTGTTAAAGACACTTGTAGACAGTTACAGACATTGACATTGTTATAAACACAGAGGCACTATCATAGTTGCTGTTACAATCGCTATTATAGACAATGTTAAAGACACTGTTGTGGACACACCAGTAGTCAGTGCTATAAAAATTGTAAGAAACATCTTTACAAACACTGTTACAGGTACTATAACAGATATTGACACTGTCACTGTTATAAACACAGGTAGACATAAAATAATAGTCACTCTCATAGTCACCATTATAGACAATGTTATAGATACTGTTGTACATACACTTATAGACACTTTTATTGATGCTGTTTATGTCATTGTTGTAGTCTCTGTTATAGTCACTATTAGAGACACTGTTATAGACATTCTTATTGATGCTGTTTATGTCATTGTTATAGGCACTGTTATAAACATTGTTATAGAGATTGTTATAGACATTGTTATGGAGACTGTTATAGAGATTGTTATAGACACTTATAGACACTGTTATAGAACTGTTAGCTATTGTTATAGACACTGCTTTAGCTGCTGTGATAGACACTGTTATAGAGACTGTTAGACCCACTGTTAGAGATACTGTTATCAAAAGTATTATAGTCACTGTTAAAGACACTGTTCTAGACACTTTTATAGGCACTGTTATAGGCACTATTATAGACACTGTTATAGGCACTGTCATAGAGACTGTTACAGAAACTGTTATAAGCACTGTTGTAGATACTATTAAAGACCCTTTTAAAGGCATTGTAATAGTCACTGTTATTGACGCTGTTATTGTCACCATTATCATCCTGTTATATCACAGTCATAAACACCGTTATAAGCATTGTTATACACAATCTTACAGTCAAAGTGAAAAACATTGTTATTTGTTGTAGACATTGTAATAGACACAGTAATGGACACTGTAATAGGCACTGCTATAGGCACTTTTATAGACACTGCTATAGGTATTGTTATGGAAACTGTAATAGTCACTATTATAGGCACTGTTTTAGACACTACTGAAGTCACTGGTATGGAAAATGATATAGTAGCTGTTATAATACCTACTATTGACATTGTTATAGACACTGTTCTAAACACTGTTATAGACACTGTTATAGTCACTGTAATAGACACTCTTATAGGCAGTGTTAGAGGCGCTGTTATAGTCACTGTTATACACTGTTATAGTCACCGTTACAAACTCTGTTATAGACTCTGTTGTAGACACTGTTATAGACATTGTTATATCTTCTTTTATAGTCACTGTTTTAAGCATTGTTGCACACAATCCTACTGTCATGGTCAAAGACATTGTGATTGTCACTCAATGGACATTGTAATAATCACACTTGGAGACAGTGTTTGTGACAGTGTTAATGACATTGCTATATACACTGTTATCAACACTGTTATCAACACTGTTACTCACTATCATAAACAATGCTATAAACATTGTTATACACAATCTTCCAGTCACTGTAATTTGCACTGCTATAGACATTTTGTCACTGTAATAGACACCTGAATAAAAATTGTTATAGACATTGTTATAAGCATTGTTATACACAATGTTACTGTCACTGTCAAATACACTGTAATTGTCACTGTTTATAGGCATCATAATAGTCACAGTAATAGACACTGTTGTGGTCACTGTTATAGTCAGTGTTATAGAAGTTGTAATAAGCAGTATTGTAGACACTTTTATAGATACTTTTATAGATGCTTTTACAGACACTGTTACAGTTGCTGTTATGGACACTGTTATTGTCACTGTTATAGAAATTGTAATAAGCACTATTATATGCACTGTTACATGCATTGGTGTACACTGTTATATCACTGTCTTAAACAATGCTCTAAGCATTGTTATACACAATCTTATAGTCTTGGACAAAGACACTGTAATTTGCACTGCTACAGAAATTTTATAGTTACTGTAATCGACACTGTAATAGGCATTGTTTTGACACTGTTATAGAAACTGCAATAAACAGCGTTATAGCCACTGTTATAAGCATTGATGTACACAATTTTACTGTTAAGATCAAAGACACCGTTATTGTCACTGTTATAGACACTATTATAGACACTTACAGTCATGTTATAGAGACTGTTATACTCACATATATCACTGTCTTAAACATATACACAATCTTACAGTCACGGTCAAAGACATTGTGTTTGTCACTATTTATAGACATTGTAATAGTCCACAGTTATAATCACTGTTATAGTCACTGTTATAGACACCACTGTTATAGTCAGTGTTATGAACACTGTTATCGACACTTGTAGACACTGTAATAAGCAAAGTTATTTGCACTATTATGAATATTGTTGTACACGCTCTGTCATGGTCAAAGACACTGTAATCATCAACAGTTACTGACTGTTATAGACATTGTTACTGACACTGTTACAGACACTGTTAAAAACACTTATAAACTCTGTTATAGACACTGTAATAAGCATTGTTATAGGCACAGTTATAGTCACTGTTATAAGTTCATTGTACACAATCTTACGGTAATTGTCACTTTTACAGACATTGTAATAACCATAGTTAGATTGTTGTTGACACAGTTGGAAACACTATTATCGACACTGTTATAGACACTGTCATATGCATTTTACAGACACTTTTATAGACACTTTTAAAGATACTGTAATAGACACTGTTATACAAACTGGGAAAGGCACTGTTATAGTCATTGTTATGGACACTGTGAAAGTCACTGTTACAGACACTGTTCTAGACACTGCAATAAGCACTAACATAGATACTTATAGTCACTGTTATGAATATAGTTAGACACAATAACATAGACACTGTTATGCACATTGCAATAGTCACTATTACAGTCACAGTTATAGCTACTGTTATATTCACTGTTAAGATTACTCTTGTAGACTTTCTTATAGTCACTGTTTTTGACACTGGTATAATCACTGTTAGAGACACTGTTATAGAAACCAGTGTAGACACTGTGATAGACACTGTTATAGACATCGGTATAGACACTGGTATAGACACTGTGATAGACACTGTTATAGACATCGGTATAGACACTGTGATAGGCACTGTTATAGACATCGGTATAGACACTGGTATAGACACTGTTATAGACATCGGTATAGACACTGGTATAAACACTGTGATAGACACTGTTATAGACATCGGTATAGACACTGGTATAGACACTGTGATAGACACCTTTATAGACACCTGTATAGACATCGTGATAGACACTGTTTTTTCACTGTTAGGAATGCAGTTAGAGACATAGTTAAAGACACTGTAATCAAAGCTGTTGTATTCACTGATATTGACACTGTTATAGACACTGTTGTAGACACTGTTATTGACTTTGTACGAAATCTTTTTAGCCACTTATAGTCACTCTTATCGAAACTGTTGTAGACACTGTTATAGACCCTATTATAGACAGTGTTATAGAAACTAAGAAACACAGTGGCAGAAAATGTTCCAGACACTGTTATAGGCAGTGATATTGCCACTGTTATAAACACAGTTAGAGACACTATCATAGAAACTGTCATAGACACTGTTAGAGACACTGTTACAGAAACTGTAATAAGCACTGTTATATGCACTGTTATAGGCAATAAGCATTGACGCACACAATCTTACTGTCACGGTCAAACACACTGTAATTGTCACTGTTTATAGACATTGTAATAGTCAGAGAAACAGACATTGTTATAGACACTATTATAGACAATGTTATAGATACTGTTATAGTCACTGTTTTTTCAAAGTTTATTTATTAGTGTCTCAAGTAGGCTTACATTAACATTGCAATGAAGTTACTGTGAAAATCTCCCAGTCGCCACACTCCGGCACTTGTTCGGGTACACTGAGGGAGAATGTAGCATAGCCAATGCATCTAACCAAACCATCTTATGGACTGTGGGGAAACTGGAACACCCACAGGAACCCCATGTGGACACAGAGAATGCGTAGACTCCGCACAGACAGTGACCCAAGCTGGGAATCGAACCTGGGTCACTGGCACTATGAGGCAGAGTTTAAAACTCTGTGCCACAGTGCTGCAGTTATAGTCACTGTTATAGACACTGTTACAGTCACTTTTATAGGCACTGTAATGGACACTGTTATAGAGAATGTTATAGTTTCTGGTATAGACACAGTTATAGATACTCTTATAGTCACAGTTGTATTCACTATTATAGTCGCTGTTACAGACACTGTTAGAGACACTGTTATTGATGCTGTTATAGTCACTGTTATAGACAGTGTTATAGACACTGTTATTGATACTGTTATAGAGACTTGTAGTCGCTATTATAGCCGCTGTTATAGACACTGTTAGAGACACTGTTATTGATGCTGTTATAGTCAATGTTATAGACAGTGTTATAGACACTGTTATTGATACTGTTATAGAGACTGTTATAATTGCTGTTATATTCACTGTTATAAACAGTGTTATTGTCACTGTTAAGACATAGTTATAGACATTGTTATCGAGACTATTATAAAGAATGTTATAGTCACTGTTATAGATACAGTTATAGATATTTTTATAGTTACGGTTATTGTTGCTGTTATAGTCACTGCTATAGACAACGTCATAGCCACTGTTTTGGATACTGTTTTGGACACTGTCATAGACACTGCTATACTCTATGTTATAGACACTGTTATAGATATTCTTAGAGTCACGGTCATAGACACTGTAGTAGACACCGTTATGAACACTCTTGTAAATGCTATTATAGATAATGATATAGACACTTATAGACATTGTAGTCACTGATAGAGACATTGTTTTAGACACTGTTATAGATGTTGTTATAGTTGCGGTTACATATACTTTATAGATACTGTTATAGACACTTACAGATACTGTTTAGATACTGTGTTATAAGCACTGTTAAGGTATTGTCATCATCACTGTAATAGACACTATTATAAACCCTCTTATGGATGCTGTTATAGTCACTGCTATAGACACTGTTACAGGCAGTGTAACAGGCACCGTCATAGGCACTATTAATGACACTGTCATAGACATTTTATAGACACTGTAATATTCACTGTTACAGATATTTATAGACACTGTTATAGACTTTGACACTGTAGTAGATACTGTTTTAGACACTGTTTTGTCGCTGTTATAGATCATTTCTAGACACTGTCATTGTCATAGTACCGATTATAGACACTCTTATAGTCATTGTTATAGACGCTGTTCGAAACATTGTTATAGACACTGTAATAAACACTGTTATAGACACAATTATAAACACCATTATAGACACTGTTGTAGACACTGATATAAAAGCTGTTCTAGACACTGTATATTCATTGTTATAGACACTGTTAGAGACACTGTTATAAACACTGTTATAGACATTGTTATTGATACTGTTATAGACAGTGCTATAAAAACTGTTATAGACACTGTTACAAACTGCCACTGTTGTAGACACTTATATAGACATGTTTAAAGACACTCTTAATGACACTTTTTTTATTGTTATAGACCCTTTTATAGACACTGCTATTGACACTGTCATAGGAACTGCTAGAAACACTGTAAGAGACATTGTTATACACATTGTTATAGATACTGTTATAGGCACTATTTTAGGCACTGTCAAAGACACTGTTGTAGCCACTGTTGTAGATACTGTTGTAGATAATATTTTTTGAGATTGTTATAGTTATAGTCACTGTTATACAATCTGTAATAAACTCTTTCACAGGCTCTGTTATAAGCACTGTTGTGCACAATCTTAGTGCCATGGTCAAAGACACTGTAATTATCACTGTTAATAGTCACAGTAACAGACACTGTTACATCCTCTGTTGTAGATACTGTTAAAGTCTCTGTTCAAGGCACTGTTATAGACACTGCTACAGTCACTATTATAGACATTGTTACAGTCAATGTCACAGACATTGTTGGAGACATTGTTATAGTCGATGTTGTAGACACTGTTATAGAAGTTGTTATAGTCACTGTTATAGACACTGTTACGGACACATTTACAAACAATGTTACCGACATTGTTATAGTCATTGATATAGACACTTACAGACATTGTTATACTCTCTGTTACAGACACTATTATAGACATTTTATAAACAATGTTACAGTCAGTTATAGGCACTGTTACAATCATTGCTACAGTTACTGTCATAATCATTATTAGAGACATTGTTATAGTCACAGTTAACGACATTGTTGGAAACATTGTTCTAAACACTGTTGCAGACACAGTTATAGAAGCTGTTATAGACACTATTATGAACATGGTTAGAGACATTGATCTCAACACAGTTAGAAACATTGATATAGACACTGTTATAGTCACATTTAGAGATTTTATTGAAGCCTTATAGGCACTGTTATATTTACTGTTATGGACACTGCAAGAGGCTCTGTTATAAACAATCTTATAGACATTGTTATGGACACTGTTATATTCACTGTTATAGGTAATGTTATGGACGCTGTTATAGTCACTGTTAAAGACACTGTTAGAAACATTCTAATAGACACTGTTATAGAAAATGTTATGGACACTGTTAAAGTCACTATTAAAGAAAATTTAGGGGCCCTGTTATAGATACTGTTCTAGTCCCTGTTTTAGACACTATTATAGTCACTGTTATAGTAGCTGTTATAGAGACTGTAATAGACATTACTATGGGCACTATTAGAGGCATTGATATAACAATGTTATAGACAATGTTAGACGCACTTTACAGATGCCCTTGTAGTCACTGTTACAGACACCGTTACATGCACTGCAATAGACAATGTTTCAGACACTCTTAAAGACACTGTTATATTTAATGTTATGGGCACAACTAGAGGCACTGTTATAGACACTCTTAGACACTTATATTTACTTATAGACACTGTTATAAACACTGTTATGGATGTGCTATAGTCACTGTTATAAACAATGTTATAGGCACTGTTATAGACATTCTTATAGATGCTTTTATGGACATTGTATTAGATACTGTTATGGTCACTATGAAAGACCCTTAACAGACACTGTTATAGCCACTATTAAAGACCCTGTTATAGACATTTTATAGACAATGTTACAGTCAGTTATGGCACTGTTACAGTCACTGTTATAGTCACTGTCATAATCAGTATTAGAGACATGGTTTGGACACTGTTATAGTCACAATGACACTTTAGAAACATTGTTCTAGACACTGCTACAGACACTGCTGCAGACACTGCTACAGACACTGTTATAGACACTGTTATAGACACTGATATAGATACTGTTATAGACACAGTTATAGACACTGTTATAGAAACTGTTGTAGAGACTATTAGGGACACTATTAGAGACATTGTTAAAGACATTGTTATGGACATTGTTATAGACACTATTATAGTCATTGTTAGAGAGATTTTATAGACAACCTCATAGGCACTGTTATATTTATTGTTATGGACACTGATAGAGACTCTGTTATAGACAATCTTATAGACATTGTTATGGACACTGTTATATTCACTGTTATTGGTAATGTTATGGACACAGTTATAGACACTGTTAGAAACATTCTAACAGACACTGTTTAGATATACTGTTATAGATGCTGTTATAGACATAGTTAGAGACACTGTTATAGTCATTGTTATGATAGCTGTTGTAGAGACTTATAGAATTATTATAGACAATGTTATAGACACTGTTATAGAAATTATTCTAGTCACTTTTACAGACATCCTCATAGTCACTGTTACAGACTGTTATAGTCGCTCTTAAAGATACTGTTACATTTAATCTTGTAGACACTCTAATTGACACTGCTATATTCACTGTTTTGGTCCTGTTATAGTTACTGTTGTAGACATTTTATGGGCAGTGTTATAGACGTTGTTATAGTCACTGTTATAAACACTGTTATGGATGCTGTTATAGTCACTGTTTTAGACAATGTTGTCATCACCATTACAGACACTGTTACAGTCTTTGTTATAGGCACTGTTACAGACATTGTTATAACCACTGAAAGACCCTGTAACAGGCACTGTTATAGCCACCATTAAAGACATTGTTATAAACATTTTATGGACAATGTTACAGTCAGTTATAAGCACTGTTACAGTCACTGTTATAGAACTACTGTTATAAACACTGTTATGGACGCTGTTACAGTCACTGTCATAATCATTGTTAGAGACATTGTTATGGACATTGTTATAGTCACAGTTAATAACTCTGTTAGAAACATTGTTATAGACACTGTTACAGACACAGTTATAGAGACTGTTATAGACTGTTATGGACACAGTTAGAGATATTGCTAAAGACACTATTATAGTCACTGTTAGAGACAATTTATAGACACCCTTATAAGCACTGTTATATTTACGGTTATGGACACTGTTAGAGACACTGTTTTAGACAATCTTACAGACAGTGTTATGGACACTGGTATATTCATTGTTACAGATAATGTTATGGACACAGTTACTGACACTGTTAGAAACATCCTAATGGACACTGTTATAGACCTTGTTTTAAACACTGTTAAGGACTGTTATAGACACTGTTAAAGTCACTGTTATAGTCACTGTTACTAACACTGCTATATACACTGTTATAGACACTGCTACAGTCACTGTTATAGACACTGTTATAAATGCTGTTATAAACACTGTTATAAACACTGTTATAGACAATGTTATAAACACTGTTATAGACATTGTTATAGACCCTGTTATATTCATTGTTATAGATACTGTTATAGTCACTGTTATAGTCATTTTATAGATCCCTTATCAGCACTGTTATATTTACTGTCATGGATGCTATTAGAGACACTGTTATAGACAATCTTATTGATACTGTTGTAGTCACTGTTAAAATCCCTGTTAGAAACATTCTAATAGACACTGTTATAGAAAATGTTATTAACTCTGTTAAAGTCGCTGTTATAGAAAATGTTAGGAGCACCATTATAGACACTCTTATAGAAACTTTTATAGACACTTACAGATATTGTTATATTCTCTGTTATAGTCATTGTTATACACACTTATAGACAATGTTATATACAGCCTTATGGATGCTGTTATTATTGTTACTGTTACATACACTGTCATAGACACTGTCATTAACACTATTAAATGCTGTTATAGACACTGTTATAGACACAATCTTTGATAGACTGTGCTCTTATAGGCACTGTTATAGACATTGTTATAGTCAGCATTATGGACACTGATATAGTCACTATTATGCACACTGCTTTAAACACAATGGCCATTGTTGTACACAATCTTATAGTCACAGTCAGGGTCAAAGGCACTGCAATTGGCATTGTTATTATACATTGTAACAGTCACAGTAATAGGCATTGTAATTGATATGTTATACACACACTTATAGACACTGTTATAAATGCTATTATAGATACTCTTAAAGATGCTGTTATAATCATTGTTATATGCACTGTTATAGTCTCTGTTATAGTGTCTGGTATACTCCCTGTTATAGACATTATAATAAACACTGTTATAGGCACCGTTATAAGTACTGTTGTACACAGTCTTACTAACACAGTCAAAGTCACCATTATTAGACATTGTACAGTTACAGTAATAGGCACTTTTACAAACATTGTTACAGACTCTATTATAGTCAATTTTATAATCACATTTATGGGCACTGTTATAGTCACTCTTATAGTCATTCTAATAGACCCTGTTATAGGCACTGTTATAGTCTCTTTTATAGGTGCTTTTATACACAATTTTATAGACATTGTTATTGAAACTGTCATAGAAACTTATAGATACTGTTATAAACACTTATATAGGCACTTTTATAAACACTTTTATAGACACTGTTATAATCAATGTGATAGACCCTGTTATAGACACCTTCTTATATGCTGTTATTTATACTGTTATGTACATTGTTATTGACACTGACATAGACACTGTTACAGTCACTGTTATAGACATTGATTTAGACACTGTTATAAACACTTTCATAGAAACTGTTATAGTTAGTATTATATTCACTGTTCTAGTTACTGTTATAGACACTGTGATAGTCATTGATAAAGACATTGTTAGAAACATTGCTTTAGACACTGTTATAGTCATTGTATGGAAATAGTTATAGTCACGGTTATACACACTGCTTAAGATACTGTTATAGACACTATTATAGTCACTGATAAATACACTATTACAGACACTGTTATGGACACTGCTATGGACACTTTTAAACACTGTTATAGTCACTATTATTGAAACTGTTATGGACACTGTTATATTCACTTTTATAAGTGCTGTTATAGACATTATTCTATTTCTGTTGCAGTCACTGTTATAGACACTGTTATCAGCACTGTTATAGGCACTGTAACAAGCACTGTTATGATACTGTTATAGAAATGTAACAAGTGCTGTTTTAGGTACTGTTATAAGCATTACTACACACAATCGTATCGTCACGATCAAAGACACTGCAATTGACATTGTTATAGACATTGTTGTGGTCACTGTAATTGATATGTTTTGTAGCTATAAGCCCTATAACAGACACTGTTATAATCACTGTTAAAGACACTGATGCAAACATTGTTATGGGCACTTATTGTTACTGTTATAGTCATTGTTATAGATGCTATTATAGAAATTCTGATATTCACTATTACAGATGCTGTTATCATCACTGTTATAGACATTGTTATAGACATTGTTATACTCACTGTTGCTGACATGTTTTATAAACTTTTCTAGTCAATCTATTGACACTGTTATAAACATTGTTAGAGATGCTGGTATAGACACTGTTTAACAAACTATTATAGACACTAGTATAGCCACTGTTACAGATATTGTTATAGACACTGTTATCAAAACTGTTATAGACTGTGTTTTAGTTACTGTTATATTCACTGTTATAGTTACTGTTATAGACACCGTTATAGACACTGTTATAAATACTGTTATATTCACTGTTTTAGTTACTGTTATTGACACTGTTATAGTTGCTGTGTTAGCCATTGACAAAGACGCTGTTAGAAACATTGCTTTAGATACTGTTATAGTCATTGTTATGAAAATAGTTATAGTCATGGTTATACACACTGCTTCAGATATTGTTATAGACACTGTTATAGTCACTGCCACAGGCACTGATTAAGAAACTCTTCTTGACACTGTTATAGACACTGTAATGGAAAATATTATATTCACTTTTATAAACGCTGTTATAGAAACTGTTCTAGCCTCTGTTGCAGTCGCTGTTATAGACACTGTTATCGGCACTGTTATAGAAACTGTAACAACACTGTTAAAGGCATGATCATTGCTACACACATCCTTATCGTCATGATCAAAAACACAGTAATTAGCATTGTAATAGTCACTGTAATAGACACTGTTATAGATATTGTTGTAGCTATAGCCACAATTACAGACACTATTCTCGACACTGTTAAAGACACTGATATAGACAATGTTATAGTCACTGATAGAAATATTGTTATAGACACTGTTATAGTCACTATCATAGTCACTGTTATAGACACTGTTATGTTCACTATTATCATTATTGTTATAGTCACTGTTATGGATACTGATAGAAATATTGTTATAGTCATTGTTGTAGACCCTGTTATAGAGATTCAGTGTTATGGACACTATTATAGTCACTTTTAAGACACTTTTACATACACTGTTATAGATTGTTATAGGTGCTGTTCTAGACACGGTTATAGACACTGTTATAGGGACTATTACAGAGATTAATATAGACACTGTTATATAAATATACTATCATAGACACTGTTTTGGACAGTGTTATAGAGACTGTTATAGATACTTGCATAGTTACTTTTAAAGAAACTGTTATGGATACTGTTATACACGCTTGCACAGTCAATGTTGTAGACACTTATAAACATTGTTATAGAACACAAGAACACAAGAAATAGGAGCAGGAGTAGGCCATCTGGCCCTTCGAGCCTGCACCGCCATTCAATAAGATCATGGCTGATCTGTCGTGGCTCAGTTCCACTTTCCGGCCCTCTCCCCATAACCCTTAATCCCCTCTCTTATCAAAAACCTATCAACCCGCTTCTTGAAAATATTTAGCGAGGCAGCCTCCACCACTTCAACGGGCAGAGAATTCCAGAGATTCACCACCCTTTGAGTGAAGAAGTTCCTCCTCAACTCCGTTCTAAAACGCCCCCCCTTTATCTTGAGGCTGTGCCCCCTAGTCCTACTGTCTTTTTTGAGCGGGAAGAGTCTCTCCACCTCTATCCTATCCATCCCATTCATCATCTTATACGTCTCAATGAGATCTCCCCTCATTCTTCTAAACTCCAACGAGTACAAGCCTAGTTCATTCAGCCTCTCCTCATAGCTCAACCCCCTCAACTCCGGTATCAGCCTAGTAAACCTCCTCTGCACTCCCTCCAAGGCCAAAATATCTTTGCGCAGGTGCGGCGCCCAAAACTGCACACAGTACTCCAGCTGCGGCCTCACCAATGCCCTATACAGCTGCAGCAAGACCTCCCTACTTTTATATTCAATCCCCTTCGCTATGAAGGCCAATAAAATAGACACAATAAAAGACAGGTATATTAATTGTTACTGACAGTGTTATATAATTTTTTGTAGTCAATGTTATTGACACTTATAAACACTGTTAGAGACGCTGTTATAGAGACTGTCATAGACACTGTTAGACAAACTGTTACAGACAATGTTATAGTCACTGTTAAAGGTAGTGTTATTGACACTGTTAGAGACATTGTTACAGAGACATTGTTATAGATACTGTTATATTTGCTGTTATAGAGACTATTATAAAGACTATTATAAACACTGTTTTGGTCATTGTTTTAAACACTGTTATAGACAGTCACAAATACTATTGGACAACCTGTTATAGACTCTGTTATGGACACTATTATCAGCACTGTTATAGAAACTGTAACAAACTGTTATTGGCACTGTTATAAGCATTGCTAAACACAATCTTATAGTCATGGTCAAAGACAAAGTAACTAACATTGTTACAGACATTATAATAGTCACTGTAATAGGCACTGATATAGACACTGTTATAGATATTTTTGTAGCTATAGGCACTATAACAGACACTGTTATAATCACTGTTATAGACACTGATAGAAACATTGTTATAGTCACAGTTATAGTCACTGTTCTGGTCACTGTTATAGATGCTGTTATAGATGCCTTTAAGACTCTTTTATAGACACTGCTATAGACTCTGTTATGGACGCTGTAATAGATGCTGTTATGGACGCTGTTATAGACACCATTATAGATGCTGTTACAGATGCTGTTATGGATGCTGTTAGAGACACTGTTATAGACACTGTTATAGAGACAGTTATAGAGACTTATAGATACTGTTATAGACATTGTTCGAGACACTGTTAGAGACACTGTTGGAGATGCTGTTGTAGAGTCTGTTATAAACATTGTTATAGACAGTTATAAATACTGTTGTAGACGCTGTTATAGACACTTGCTATAGATACTGTTATAGATGCTGTTACAGATGCTGTTATGGATGCTGTTAGAGACACTGTTATAGACACTGTTATAGAGACAGTTATAGAGACTTATAGATACTGTTATAGACATTGTTCGAGACACTGTTAGAGACACTGTTGGAGATGCTGTTGTAGAGTCTGTTATAAACATTGTTATAGACAGTTATAAATACTGTTGTAGACGCTGTTATAGACACTTGCTATAGATACTGTTATAGATGCTGTTACAGACACTGTTATGGACATTGTTATAGACACTGTTAGAGACACTGTTATAAAGACGGTTATAGAAACGGTTATCGAGATGGTTAGAGATACTGTTAGAGACACTATTATGGATACTGTTATAGTCTCTGTTATAGTCACTGTTATAATCACTGTTATAGACACTGTTAGACAAACTGTTATAGACAGTTATAGATACTGTTGTAGTCACTGTTATAGATGCTTTTATAGTCACTGTTAGAGACACGGTTATAAACACTATTACAGTCACTGTTATAGACACTGTTATAAACACTATTATAGTCACTGTTAGAGACACTGTTATAAACACTATTACAGTCACTGTTACAGACACTATTATAAACACTATTATAGTCACTGTTAGAGACACTGTTATAAACACTATTACAGTCACTGTTATAGACACTGATATAAACACTATTATAGACACTGTTATAAACACTATTATAGTCACTGTTAGAGACACTGTTATAAACACTGTTAGAGACATTATTAGACAAACAATTGTAGACAGTTATAGACACTGTTATACATACTGGTACAAACACTGTTATAGTCACTGTTAGAGGTACTGTTAGAGACACTGTTAGACAAAGTGTTTTAGACAATTATAGATACTGTCATAGATGCTGATATTGACATTGTTATAGATACTGTTATAGTCACTGTATAGACACTGTTATAAACACTATTATAGTCACTGTTACAGTTACTTTTATAGACACTGTTAGACACAGTTATAGACACCGTTCTAGTTACTGTTAGAGACACCATAGAGATGCTGTTATAGACACTGTTACACACTCTGTTACAATCACTGTTATAGACACTGTTATAGTCACTGTTATAGTCATCATTATAGACATTGTTATAGACACTGTTCTAGTTACTGTTAGATACACTGTTAGACACATCGTTATAGTCACTGTTATAGTCACCATTATAGATGCTGTTATAAACAGTGTTATAGTCAATGTTATAGTCACTGTTAGAGACACTGTTACAGATACTGTTATAGATACTGTTATAGATACTGTTATGGACTCTGTTATAAACACTGTTACAGACACTGTTAAAGAAATTGTTATAAGCACTATTATAGTCACTGTTCAAGATAGTGTTATAGACACCATTATAGACATTGCTATAGACACTGTTATAGTCGCTGTTATAAAACCGTTATAGTCACTATGTATAGACACTGTTATAGTTACTGTTATAGACGCTGTTATACACACTGTTATAGACAGGTATAGTCACTGTTAGAGACACTGTTAGAGATACTGTTATAGTCACTGTATAGTCATTGTTATAGACGCTGTTATAAACACTCTTATAGTTATTGTTTTGACAGTTATAGACACTGTTCTAGACACTGTTAGAGACACTGCTACATGCACTTGTAGACACTATATTAGACACTAAATTAGACATTTGCACAGTCATTGTTATAGGCACTGTTATAGAAACTGTTATAGACACCATTATAGATACTGTTATAGACACTGCTATAGTCATGGTTATGGTCACTATTATATTTACTATTATAGGCACTGTTATAGGCACTTGTAGTCGCTGTTATATTCACTATGACAGGCACTGTTAGAAGTTTTGTTTTATGAAATCCTATGACATGGGCAATGACATGTGATAGACATTGTAATAGCCACAGTTAGAGACACTGTATTGGTCTCTGTAATAGGCAGTCATTGATCTTTTATAGACACTAATATAGACACTGTTATAAACACTGTTTTAGATGTTGTTATGAACACACTGTTATAGACACTGATAGAAACATTGTTATAGATACTGTTCTGGTCACTGTTATAGATACTGTCACAGATGCTTTTAAGACACTTTTATAGATGCTGTTATAGTCACTGTTATAGTCACTGTTAAAGATACTTATAGACACTGTTATAGACACTGTTATGTACACTTTTATAGACCCTTGCACTACCAGTGTTATAGATACTGTTTGAGACATTGCTATAGACACAGTTATATTCACTGTTACTACAGTGTTATATAAACTTTTGCAGTCAATATTATTGACACTGTTATAAACACTGTTAGAGACGCTGCTATAGACATTGTTAGAGACACTGTTATAGACTCTGTTATAGTCACTGTTATAAACACTATTATAGATGCTGTCATAAACACTATTAGAGACACTGTTATAGATTATGTTAAAGACACAGTTATAAACACTATATAGACACTATCACAAACACTGTTATAGACTCTGTTATAGACTGGTACGGAATCTGGTATCGACTCTGTTATAGACACTGTTATAGTCACTGTTATAGTCACTGTTATAAACACTATTATAGACACTGTTATAGACACTGTTATAGGCTGGTACGGAATCTGGTATCGACTCTGTTATAGACATTGTTATAGACACTGTTATAGTCACTGTTATAAACACTATTGTAGACACTTTTATAGACACTGTTATAGACTCTGTAATAGACACACAGTTACTGTTATAGTCACTGTTAAAGCAACTGTTATAGATACTGTTATAGACACTTGCACAGTCAATGTTATAGATATTATTGGAGACATTGTTATACACATTGACATCAACACTTATAGAGACTGTTATACACACTGTGAGACAAACTGTTATAGGCACTGTGATAGACACTGTTACAGTCACTGTTACAGAATATGTAAAATTCACTGAAAGACACTGTTATTGACACTGTTAGAGACATTATTACAGAGACTGTTATATTCACTGTTATAGAAACTATTATAAAGACTGTTATAGACACAGTTATATTTACTGTTATTCACACTGTTACATTCACTGTTATAGACAATGTTATAGTCACTTTATAAACATTGTCATAGAAGCTGTTATAAACATTGTTGGACAAATGGTTATAGACACTGTTATAGTCACTGTTAAAGACACTTTAATAGACATTGCTGTAGAGAGTGTTGTATATACCGTTATAGTCACTGTTATAAACAACGTTAGACAAACTGTTAAAGAAGCTGTTACATCACTGTTATAAACACTGCTATAGAATTTGATATAGACACTGTTATAGACGCTATTCTAGACACTGTTAAAGTCACTGTTATCAACACTGTAACTCTATTATAGGCAGTGTTTACATAATCTTGCTGTCACTGTCAAAGACACAGTAATTGACACTATTATAGACATTGTTATAATCACTGTATCTGACACTGTAATAGGCACTGTTATAGACATTTTTGTAACTATTGGCACTATTACAGACACTATTATAGTCACTGTTATAGACTTACACACTACATTAGACACTATATTAGACACTAAATTAGACACTTGCACAGTCACTGTTATAGACACTGTTATAGCGACTGTTACAGACACTGTTATAGACATTTTATAGACACTTTATAAACACTATATTAGACACTGTATTAGACACTTGCACAGTCACTGTCATAGGCACTGTTTTGAGACTATTATAGACACCATTATAGACACTGTTATAAACACTGTTATAAATGTTGTTATTGGACACACTGTTATAGACACTGATAGAAACATTGTTATAGTCACTGCTCTGGTCACTGTTATAGCTGCTGTTATAGATGCTTTTAAGACACTTTTATAGATGCTGTTATAGTCATTGTTATAAACACTGTTATGGACACTGTGAGAGACACTGTTACAGGCACTGTTATCGAGATTGTTAGAGACACTGTTAGAGACACTGCTATAGAGACGGTTAGAGACACTGTTATAGTCACTGTTAGAGACACTGGTTAAAACACTTTTATAGATGCTGTTACAGACTCTGTTACAGTCACTTTTAGAGACACTATTATAGTCACTATCATAGACCCTGTTAGAGACACTGTTATAGTCACTATTATAGAAAATGTTATAGTCATTGTTTTAATGGCAATGTTATAGACACTGTTATAGTCACTATTACAGAAACTGTTATAGTCACTGTTATGGATACTGTTATAGACACTTGCACTGCCAATATTATAGATACTGTTAGAGATATTGTTAGAGACACAATAATAGACACAGTACATTCACTGTTACTGAGTGTTATATAAACTTTTGTAGTCAATGTTATTGACACTGTTATTTATAAACACTATTAGAGACGCTGTTGTAGCCACTGTTATAGTCACCATTAAAGACACTTTAATAGACACTGCTATAGAGAGTGTTATATGCACTGTTATAGTCACTGTTATAGATAATGTTAGACAAACTGTTATAGTCACTGTTTTAGACACTGTTAGAGATGCTGTTATATCACTGTTATAAACACTGCTATAGACGCTGTTATAGATGCTGTTCTAGACACTGTTAAAGTCACTGTTATCAACATTGTAATAAAAACTGTTGTAGGCATTGTTGTACACTATCTTACTGTCACTGTCAAAAATACAGTAATTGACACTATTATAGACATTGTTATAATCACTGTATCTGACACTGTAATAGGCACTGTTATAAACATTTTTGTAGCTATAGGCACTATTAAAGACACTATTATAGTCACTGTTATAGACAATATATTAGACACTTGCAGTCACTGTTATAGGCACTGTTATAGAGACTGTTAAAGACACAGTTATAGACACTGTTTGAAACATTGTTATAAACATTGTTACAGACAATTGTAGAGACACTGTTATAGACACTATTACAGTTGTTGTTACAAACGCTGTTATAGACACTGTTATAAACACTTGCACAGTCAATGTTACAGACACCGTCAGAGACTGTTATAGTCACTGTGATAGAAACTGTTCTAGACACAGTTATATTCACTATCATAGACACTGTTACAGACACTGTCAGAGATGCTGTTACATATGCTGTTATAGACGCTATAATAGATGCTGTTATAAAGACTATAATAGATACTGTTACAGGCATTGTTATAGACACTGTTATAGAGACTATTATAGATGTTGTTATCGACACTGTCATAGATACTGTTAGAGACTTTGTCAAAGACTCCATTAAAAACTGTTATAGACACTGTTATAGTCAATGTTAGAGACACTGTTATAGATGCTGTTATATACGCTGTTATAAATGCTGTTACAGACACTGTTAAAGACACTGGTATAGATGTTGTTATAGACACTGTCATAAAGACTGTTAGAGACACTGTTATAATCACTGTTAGACAAACGTCATGGACACTGTTATAAATACTGATACTTTTATAGACACAGGTATGGAAGAAATATATTCACTATTATATTTACTGTTGCAGACTGTGTTCTCGAAACTGTTATAGACACAGTTATAGAAACTGTAATAAGCACTGTTACAGACATGGTTATAGAAACTGTAATAAACACAGTTATAGGCACTGTTTTGAGCATTGTTGTACATAATCTTACAGTCAAGGTTAAGGACACTGTAATTCTCACCATGATAGACATTGTAATGGCCACAGTTATAGACACTGTTATATTCACCATTACTGGCACTGTTAAAGACAGTGCTTTGGTCACTGTATAGTCACTGTTTTAGACACTGTTATAGTCACTGTTATTATCACTGTTAGAGTCACTGTTATAGAAACTGTTATAGAACCTGTAATAAACACTGTTATAGGTACTATTTTATTTGCATTGTTGTACACAATCTTACCATCAAGGTCAAAAACACTTTAATTGTCACTGTGATAGACATTGTAATAGCCAGAGTTATATACATTGTTATAGAAACTGTTATAGTCTCTGTAAAAGACACTGTTAAAGACACTTTTGACACTGTTATTGACACTGTTATAGACACTCTTATAGTCACTGTTATAAACTATTATAGACATTGCTATAGACACAGTCACTGTTATATTCACTTTTATATTCACTGATACAGAAAAAGTTATATTAACTGTTATATTCACTGTTACAGGCACTGTTATAGACATTTACAGTTATTGTTATAGATGCTGTTAAGGGCACTGTTATACACACTGTTGTAGACACTCTTATTAAAGGCATTCTTACAGACACTCTTATAAACAATACTATATTAACTTTTCTTGCTCTTTTTTAAAAAAAATCTGGTGACAGTCATACCAACTGTGATTGACCTTCTTCAGAGACTGTTCGTGCATTCAAATAGTCACTGCTGTAGTCACTGTGACATTCAGTGTTACAGCTGTCTGCTTGCATCGCAGACTCTGGTATAAACAATCTCTATATGAATGGCTTACTCACTCTCGAGGACAATGTGATAACCACAGTTATTTGTGGCTACTGTTTGAAATTGCATTCAGGTGATTGTTACAGACACTGTTAGAGTTAGTGATATAGAAAGGTGTAGTGATTGTGTTTTCAGCACTCTAAGAGACTGATTTGGGGGCTGAATTGAAGAGTAGGACATCATAGGAATGCATGTTGTCCCCCAGCCCTGTTGTTAAAGAACACCATGGCTTATGTTTGGCCACAACTTCAATTCCTGCTGGCCCTCCCATTCCTTAATTCCCCAAGGGTTCAAAAATGGATCTATCTCAGCCTGAAATGTATTCAGCGACTGGCCGACACACAACCCTCTGGGATAGAAATTCCAAAGATTTATGTCTGTTTGAGTGAAGAAATTTCTCCAGGCCTCAGTCTGAAATGACTGTCCCCTTGTGCTGAGACTGTGCCCCCTGTGCTTTAGGCTCCCCAGCCAAGGGAAGCAACTTCTCAGTGTCTGTCCACTCAAATCCCTTTCTACCAAATCACCTCTCATTCTCTCAACTCTAGAGAACATAAGGCTAAATGACTTAACCTTTCAACAGAGAAACCCCTCCCTCCGGGGATCACCCTACATGAACCTCTGCGGCGTCGCTTCCAATGCAAGTGTATCCTTCCTTAAACATATCCCTTCCCCATCACTATCTTCTTTGGTCACTCTTTCTCCCTTGCTTTCCTTTCTCTCTCTCTTTATCTCTCACATCCTCTCAACCTGTCTTTCTCTCACAATTCCTTTATCTCTCCCTCACTCTCTCCTCTTTCTCCCTTTATTTTTTCTCATTCCATCTCTCTCTCCTTCCTTCCCTTTCACTCTACCCTTTACTCTCAGTCTTCTTGCCACCTTCCCTATCTTTCTTCATCTCTTTCTTCCTAAATCTGTCATTTCTCTCTTTCTTTCTCCCTCATTCTATTATTTTGTTGTCTCTTTCCGCCTCATCTTTCTCACACCCCCTCTTAGTCTCGCTTTCTGCCATCCCCTCTCTTCCTCGTCTCTCTTTCTCCACTGCCCTCTCTCTCTCCTTTCCTCTCACTCTTCCTTCCTCATTCTGTTTTCCCCCCCTCCTTTCCTCTCGCTCCCCTGTGCTTTTCGTCTGTCAGCTTCTTCCTTCCTTCTCCCTTTCTCACTCTATTTCTTCATCACTATTTCTCCCTTGCACTGTCCATTTCTATATCTAGTTCTCATTCTCTTTTCGTCCTTCAATTTCTCCCTCACACTTTCCAATTTTATCTTTCCCTCCCTCTCATTTCTCATTCTATTTTCTCTCTCCCTCCCTCCACACACTTTTTCTCCTTCACTCAATTTCTCCCTCACACGTTCTCTTCCTCTCTATTTCTCTTTCTTGCTCTCCTTTTCTCCCTCAATTTCTCCCTTGCATTTTACTTTTCTCCATTCCTCCTTCAGGCTCACTCAAAAATCTTTCCCCACTCCCTCCCGCTTTCTCTTCTTTTCTCCACACCTTCCCCCCCTCCCCCCGCACACACTTTATCTCTCGCTCTATTTCTCCATCACACACTGCCTCCCATATTCATCCCTTTCCAATCCTTTCTCATCTGACGCTGTCCCCTTTCTATGCCAGACTATGTCTCCAGTTCTGAGTGCATTCGTTCATAAATCTCTTTCTCCTCTATCTTCTCTTCTTCTCTGTTTAATTATTCCAACGCCCCCTCCCTTCCCCATTCCCATCCCCATACACTTCTGTCTCCTCTATTCCATTCATCCGCTATTACAGAGCGGAAAATAACAAGGCGCGTTAAGGGACAACCTGAACCGTGGTGATTTACTTGTCTCAGACCCTGGCGAATTCCCCGCTCTAACCTGCTGCCCACCAGTGTCCGGTACAATTCAATTGCACCTTCAAACTGAAAAAAAAACACACTCGTATATAGTTTCTTAGTGGAGTTTTCCTTAACCGACTGGTTAATACCTGGAGTCCATAGAGTGGGCAGAGGTGGAGTGAGAAGCAAATCAGAGACACAACTGCAATCCATGGTGATAAACGAGAAGCGACCCTAGAAAGAAAGCGAGGGGTTAAATCAATATATATAAATATAAAATAATAAACGGGAAATTAAACAGTTCTGCGGCAATAAATTCACAAGGAATTACTTTCTAAGCAGCGACAATTCGATTTAAAAACAATAGAAATAAACCGGCAGAAAGTTTAAACTCGCCACCTTGCATGCAAAGCCAATCTATCGATTTTTTTTAAACGTTGCAACTGGGTTCCTAAATAAAGATGCATTTAAAATTCCACTCGGCTTCTCCCAGGTATTCGCACGTGTGTGAAACAGAAAGCAATTTAAAAATAAATAAACACAAAGATGGATACATCATGGATGTTTTGTTAGAAAAAAACAAAAAAAAATGAAACGAACAAATGTGTAGCAAACTATAAATATTGTGGGCGATTTTAAAATGACACATTTGCCCAAAGGTAGAAATGAAACGGTCACACATCACACACAAATGTCATGGTTTCAAGAACAGTTAAAAAGAACAAAAAAATCCCCTAATACAATAGGTGACATCAGATCAGAGTATAACTACAGCAAACAATTCTTGTTCAGCCGAAGTAAAATATTTGCAGGGAGCGTTTGAAAATTTGCTCGCAACGCTCAAGCAGCGTGGCAATAAAAATCAACAAGAAAAACTGATACAAAATCTTTAAAACGAACACAACACTGAAACATAGACGCGTTCAAAACTACTAGTTCCTGCACGGGTGAATACAAGGCTTTGCATTTAAGTTCAAACAAATGGGTAACATTTCATGATGTTACACGTTGAAAAATGTTCTGAAAATGTCTTTGAAAAGGAAACAAAACGAAATGGAATAACATGTTTCATTCAGTATGAATCGTATTGGCGGCTTCGCTGCCGTGTATCTGAACGCCCCTCGAAGTTATCCTCAGAATGAAATGCTTAGATTGCAGCCGATTCCGCTCACAGCGCGGCTGCCAGTCTGTACCCAGCCTTCTGCCTGTCTCTCTCTCTCTCTCGCTCTCCCTTTCCCCATCTATCCTCTAACCAAAGCGGCAATTCAGTGTCACATTTGATAGAGGGGGGTGCAAAGTAGGAGGGGGAGAAAAAAAGAAAATAGATTTTTAAAAAAAAATCTAACTCACTTCATCTCTTAAATAGAGAGATAATGTATCATTTTCAATATTCAGGAGGCTGGGGTTGAAGCGTTAGCTGTCCTGATACATACACATGCATAAAAGGACTTTGCGATTAAGAGCCTTCTATTTGCCCCTCTCTTTCCCTCTCACTGTCTCTCGCTCCTTGGGCGTAGGGGGGAACAACAGCGACCCGTCCCTGAATTGGTAACCGCGGGTCAGCGCTCTCTCCCCGGCTGCAGCGGGCACAGTTTGGGTCGCCCCAGCGTCAGGAGGAAGCAGCCGGCCCCAAATAAGCAGTCGGAGCCGGCGAGTAAGTTAAACTGCAAGATTTGAGCCCAGGGCCATGTTACTCTGTGTGACAGGCACCGCCATCCATCATCATTTATTTAGTTACCTTCCAGAGTCGTTTCAACAACACTGGTCTGCCCCTCTCAAACACATTTTAAAAAAAAAAGCCTTTTATTTTAATCCTCCAAAGTTAAACCCTCTCGAGGACAGGAATTGTTGCAACTCTTTGCATTATAGACACTAGGCTCACGGAAAAGGGGAGTTAAGCAAATGGAACTGAAGGCGAGCGGTCTGCGGTGAAGCAGCGGGTTTAGTTTCAGTCAAATCCTGCAATTGATCGCAAATAAATGGTACCCGTGTATACTGCACCAGGTACCTGAATACATACATACATACAAGTGTATACTCTACCAGATACCTGCATGCATACACACAGACTGTGTATACTGATTCAGATACCTGAATATGTACGTAGTGTATACTCCACCAGACACCTGAATACAGACACACAGATTATGTATACTGCACAGGGTACCTGAATACATACACACAGATTGTATATACTGCATCAGGTACCTGAATATATACACACAGACTGTGTATACTGCACCAGGTGTCTGAGCGCACACGCATACAGACTTTGTATACTGCACCTCGTACCTCAATATACACATAGACTGTGTATACTGCACCAGGTACCTGAACACACACACGCCTGTGTGCACACACAGACTGTCTATACTGCACAAAGTGTCTGAATACACAGACGCCTATACTGCAACATGTGTCTGAAACACGCACATACAAACTATGTATCTAAGTATCTGAACACACACAGATGTATATATTGCAACAGGTGTCCGAATACATACACACTGTGTACACTGTATTAGGTACCTGAACATACACACACACTGTGTATATTGCACCAGGAATCTGAATGCCAGCAGACACACATGCATACACATACATGCTGACTGTGTATATTGCAACAAGTCTTTGAACACACAGAGGCATGGGCTGCACAAGATGCACTAGGACTCTGAATACAAACACTCACACAGAATCTGCACAGTGCACCATGTTTAGGTATACACATGCACCACACATATTGTAGCAGGTAACTGGACACGCAGAGACACAATGGTCTGTGTAAACTGCATCAGGTTTCTGAAAGCACACACATGTAAGACTGTGTAAACTGCACCAGATATCTGAATATACACACACATACTATGTATATTGCACAAGATACCTGAACGCACACACATGCAAATACACAGACTGTGCATATGATACAAGGTATCTGACGAACCCCCCCCCACACACACACACACACACAGACTGTGTTTACTGCACAAGTTATCTGAACATACACACATACAAATACACACATACAAACAGACACACAGACTGGATATATGCCATAAATTATCTGAACATACACATAATGTATGCATATTACACTGGGTATCTGGATACACAGACCAGGATGCATGCAATGCACTGGTCTTTGAATACAAGCATACACACAGTTATACATGTACACACACTGCATATATTGCACAAAGTATCTGAACATACACACAGACAGATTGTGTATATTACACTGGGTATCTGATACACACTCACAGACTGAGTGAAATGCACCAGGTCTCTGAACAGAAACACAGACAGACAGACAGATACAACACACCCATGCACACACACAAACTGTGTAAGTTTCAGAAGGTATCTGAACACACACACAGACTGTATATACTGCAAAAGGTCTCTGAACACAAACACACACAGACAGATACACACATCCACACCCACACACATAGACTGTGTAAATTACATCAGGTATCTGAACACACACACACACACACACACACACAGACTGTCTAAATTGTGCAAGATATCTGAACACGCACACGGGGGGAATGTTCCCATCCCACATACCACAGGAATTGTAGAAGATGGGGGTAGACTATGCAAATGTCAGTTGACGGGTAGGATTTTCCTGTTTTGGAGTGAATGTGGCCAGAAAATCCTGCTCACAGTGCATACTGAACACACACACGCATGCACATAACATACTGTGTATAGTGCACCAGGATATGAACACACAAACGCAAATGCAAACACACATGCTGTGACTATTATACCAGGGATCTGAACACACACACATGCACATGTATGCTCTCATGCACAAACACACACACAAATTGTGTATCACGTACCAGGCTTCTGACCACACAGACACACATGAAACTATGCACACAATGTATACTGACCCAGGTCTCTGAACTCAGATGCACACACGTACACATGCACACACACAGGCTATGTATATTGCATGAGGCATCTGATCACACACAGAGTGTACTACACTAGATATCTGAACTGAAACATGCAGTCTGTGTATACTGCACCAAATATTTGAACATGTGTACGTACATGCATGCATACAAACATGCATACACAGACCGCATGTATTGCAACAAGTTTCTTAACACATATGGACAGATTGCATATCTTGTTCCAGGTCTCTGAACACACACACACAAACACACATACACACACACACATTGTGTATAGTACAAGGATATATGAGCACATGTATACACACACAGATACAGAATGTTATGATAATACTGTGCCCTTAAGAAATGTATTTATGTCATGTTTCTTGTGCAGTTTTTTTAGCAGTCAGTTCTATGTATCAGTGCCACTTTGTCCGTAACCAGCCTCTTTCTCCAAAGTTCTGCAGTCTGAAGTTAGATCTTTCACTGGAGATTTCTATATGGAGTCAGAAGACATTTGTCTTTCTGGATCTCTGTCCAGAGGTATTAAAAGACTGGAAAGCTAGCATCCACATGAGCTATACATCTTGTGCTTATTGAGTCTGAAGAAGGATATACGTCTGTGAGGATATTGCTTAACTTGGAACTATACAGATAGATAGCTGTTAAGAAATATACCATGGCATGTTTAAATATTTTAATTCGTAAAAATTATGCTGACTCTTTTTGTTATATTTCAACTTTGTTCTTAAGTAAAGTTTGTTTTAAAAACAGCTTCCTAGTGGGTTAATAGAATTGCACCTGGAATGATGTTCACACTAATGCCAAAATCAAAAAAAGTTGGTGTCTAGGACAACTTCATAAAATATTTGGAGTTTCTGATCAGATCCCTAAACATTAGGGTCTTAATGGCGATTAAAATCTACAATTCCTTGTTTGGGTTTGAGGATTATTGAACTCAAAAACAGTGAGTCTTGTGAATATTTGTATTTGCTTTTTGGTGTTGCATTCAGTTCATTTAAATAGAGAGTGCCTTGTGGAATAATGCCTCGTTCAGCGGCTAAAAGCTTTATGGGTGTGGAAGAAGTCACTTGGGCTGATTTAGAAAAGGTGGTTAAAGTAAAGCTTTTATAGTTGGAAAACAAGAGAGGAAAGGGAAAGGGAGAGAGAATTTGAACTTCAGAAATTGTACTGGAGAAGTGAATGTCAAATTAGAATGCCAGAGGTAAAGGTAAAATTTGGGACTGTGATGAGGCAGTTAGGAAGAGCAAGCATATTATAGTCAAAGGCCTCCGGAGGGCCTTTTAAATATGTCCAAGCATTGCCAAGGTTTGATGAGAAAGATGTAGATGCCTTTTTCATTTCATTTGAAAAAGCAGCTAAATAAACTAAAGGGCTACAGATCATGGGGCTATTGTTGATTCAAATGAAGTTGGTAGGTAGAGCTAGTGAGATGTTCGCATTACAATCAGAGGAGGCATCTAAGCATTATGATCAGGTTAAAAAAAACATTTAAAGTGCAAATGAACTATGCCAGAAGCCTACAGACAACAGGTTAGAAATCTAAGGAAAGAACCTGGTCAAACGTACATGGAATTTGAAAGGATCAAACAAAGTAATTTTGATAGAAAGACAAGGACATTGAAAATAGGCCAGATGTATGAAGCTCTTAGAGAAACAGTTATTTTGGAGGAGTTTAAAAATTCACGTCCTGAAGTAGTGTTAAAGTTTATTTACTCATATCATAAGTAGGCTTACATT
The DNA here is from genome assembly GCF_965287045.1 of Carcharhinus amblyrhynchos. Taxonomy (NCBI): domain Eukaryota; kingdom Metazoa; phylum Chordata; class Chondrichthyes; order Carcharhiniformes; family Carcharhinidae; genus Carcharhinus; species Carcharhinus amblyrhynchos. The sequence goes on along the minus strand of NW_027650075.1, from coordinate 74,173 downwards.
TACATTGTAATGAAGTTATTTTGAAAATCCCCTTGTCACAGAGTCTGACCTGTTTGGGTACACTGAGGGAGAATTTAGCACAGCCAATGCATCTAACAGCACATCTTTCAGACTGTGGGAGGAAACCAGAGCACCCAAAGGAAACCCATGCAGACACAGGGAGAACGTGCAGATCCACACAGACGGCGACCCAAGCAGGGAATTGAACACAGGCCCCTGGTGCTATGAGGCAGCAGTGCTAACCACTGTGTCACCGTGCTACCCCAAACTCATGTGGAAAAGCAGGAGGTTAAAACTGTGAGGTTAGCAGCAGAAATGGCAGGTGATTATGAATTTGTTCATAAATCAAAGTTTCCAACACCAATTTCAAACTGCAACAGATAGAAACTGAGGAAAAGAGATAATCTCAGGTGGGATGGGTAAATGAGATCTCACGGCAGATAGTAAAGATAGTGTACCTCAGGTTAAAAATAAAACCACTGACGGTGGAAGAGAAATAAAAAAGCCTTAGATGTTTTCACTCTAATCAAGTAGGACAGTAAGAAATCTCACAACACCAGTCTAAAGTCCAACAGGTTTATTTGGTAACACAAGCCACTAACTTTCAGAGTGACACTGTCGACACAGACAAAAGCTAGTGGCTTGTGCTACCAAATAAACCTGTTGGACTTTAACCTTGGACTTCTTTAAGACCTTTAAGACTTATCTGGATAGCCACATGAACAGACTGGGAATGGAGGGATACGAACGAATGGTCTAGTTGGATACATGAGTGGCGCAGGCTTGGAGGACCAAAGGGCCTGTTTCCTGTGCTGTACTGTTCTTTGTTCTTTGTTTTGTTCTTACTGTGTTTACCCCAGTCCAACGCCGGCATCTCCACATCATAAAGTAGAACACACAGGATCACAGTGTTGGTGGCTTGAGAAAAGCACTGGGAAGACAGATGCGATAAAACAGGATGAGGCAGTGGGGTTTGTTAAAGTGGTAAAAGGAAACTCCACTGAAACTAAAGAGGTGCAAAGAATGTTGGCTTGGTCAGGGGTTGATTGATGAGAAAGTGCCAGGTTTCTTTGAAGAATGTATATGTGTAGGTAAAGTTTACTCAGGTATACCAGGAGGAGTAGGGAAACAAGTTAAGATTTTAAGAGATATGGGAGCAAGTTGATGGTAAGAGATAAAGAGTTTTGTAGTTCAGAAGGAGTATTGCCAGGAAAATTGGTAATATGTGGTATACATAGTGGATGGAATACATGCAACTTAATTAATAATATGTGGAATATATGGTGAGAAAAGTAATGTTCCATTATGTAAGGTGAGGTAGGAGAGTCCAGTACAAAATGGCAAAGGAGTAGTAGAGAAATGATCGAGTCTAGGAATACAGTTTGTCTTGGATAATGGTATAGCTGGATCACAGGTGGGAGTGCTGCTACTGTGGTTGAAAAATATGAATACAATCAAACAACTGATGTGTTACAAGAAACATATCCTAGGATTTTTCCTGATTGTGTAGTAACAAAGCCACAAAGCCATAGGTTAAGACAAGAGGAGAAATCAAAGAGTAAAGGTAAAAAAGTTGAAGTTCAGTTAGCCAAAACCATTTTGAACAGATGGTTGAGGAAGAACAAGAATAGGTGAAGGGCAAAGTGGATATTTTTAGTTCAGGAAAGTTGCAACAGAGAAATGTGGAGATAAAACAATTGTATCAGAAAATATACACAGAAGAAGAAGAATCTGTGTGTATACTGGAATGTTTTTATTTTGAAAAGGATGTCTTAATAAGGAAATAAAGACCTTTACATATTCAGGTGGATGAAAAGAGGGCAGAAGTTCATCAAGTTGTATTGCCAGTAGGATTATGGAAAGGAGGTGTTTTGGGTAACAAATGAGGTTCCAGTAGGAGATCATTTGGGATGAAGGAAAACTCAGGCCAAAACACAAAAATATTTTTATTGGCCCTGACTGCATAAAGATATGGTTGAATTTTGACAGACATGTCACACATGTCAGATAGTAGGGAAACCCCAAGCAGTGATAAAACCAGAATGTTTAATACTCATTCCAGCGTCTGAGGAACATTTTACAAGGGTCTTATTTGATTGCTTAGGACCCATCTCTAAAACAAAAAAAAGGAATCAATATCTATGGGCCGTATGGATGTATCTTTTAGATTTCCAGAGGCCACTCCATTACACAATATTATAGCTAAAAGGATTGTAGAGGAGATGCTTGAATTTTCTGACTAGACATGGACTACCCACAGAAAGACAATCAGATCAAGCATCACATTTTACATCAAAAGTATTCAAGGAAATTATGGATAATTTAGTGCCCTGTTTGTGAACACAAGTCCTCACTCACCTGTTGAAGGAGCCTGAGACTCCAAAGGCTGGTGCTGCCAAAAAAACCTGTTGGACTTTAACCTGGTGTTGTGAGACTTCTTACTGTACCCTCCAGAATCACAGGGAGTGTTAGAGCAGCGTCATCAAATTTTAAAGAACATGTTGAAGGCCTACATTCAAGGTTATCCAGAGGATTGAGGTAAAGGAATTCCATTTGTACTTTTTGCATTAGGGTGCACCTAATGAAGCAACTAAATTCACTCCATTTGAATTGATTTTTAGTCATGAGGTAAAGTAAGAGGACCACTTAAAATGAGTAAAGAGAAAAGAGTGAGTCAACGTCTGAGACTGCATTATTGAACCATATGTCAAATTTTAGGGAGAGATTAAAAAGAGTGGGTGAGTTGGATAGACAATATTTAAAAGTGGCACAGCATGTAATGAAACATGAAATGGATAAGAAATCAAAAATGTGTAGTTTTGCTGATGGGGATAAAGTATTAATAATGCTATGGGTAATAGATGAATGTCTAAAAGCAAGGTTTAATAGACGTTATCAAATTGAAAGGAAATTGAATGAGGTGAATGATTTGATGAGAAGACTGGATGAAAGGGAAGAATGTGTCATGTGAATATGCTCAAAGGGTACTTTGATGGAGAAGGAAAGCAGAAGGAGGATGTGTTAGTTGTTACAACACAGATTGAAGAACAAATCCAGATGATTCAAAAATTAAAGTTCCTCAAATTCAATTGGATAATAAGGAAGTTTTCAGAAACTGGAATAAATTATTGAGGATTATCCTTCTGGAGAAAAATCATAATGACCTGGAAGCATTATTCCAATCCCATTGAGATATATGTTGGAATAAATTTGGAAGTAATAAAATAATAATGCATGATATAAATGTAAGAAATACTGTTCCAATTAAGCAACATCCTTAGAGGTTAACCCTCTAAAGTTGTCAAACATGGATTAAAAGTATGTTTAAAAATGACAATTGTAATGAGTTGCAGTGAATGGGGCTGCTCCATAGTGATGGCACCAAAGCTCAACGATTGTGGGTGGACTATAGAAAGGTCAATGCAGTTACAAATTGAGATTCATATCCTAATCATTTCAAAGGTAAACCAACAAGGTCATTTCAGGATTATCCAATTGTGCTGTGTACATAAGATGGTCTGGTGTTTTTTTTATTCAGATGAGGAAGGAGGATTTGAAGCATCTGGCAGAATAGTTTGATCGACTTCAGGGGCTTGGTGGAAAACCTGGCTACAAGTGAGTTTGCAAAATCCCAAATCATGCTCCTCAGCTATTCAACTGGACATTGATGTGAAAATACAAGTTATTGAGGGATTTTCCCATTCCGTACTGAGGGAATACTGAGATTCCTGGCCTGAGTTGCCTTGACAGGAGATTCATGCTGAAATTTAGCAGCATTACTGCTCCACTGACTGACCTACTGAAGAAGATTTGCAAATTTCAGTGGACGGCGGAAGGTCAGGCTTTTGCTAGCCTGAAAACTGTGTTACCCTCCACCCAGCTATTAGACACACCAAATTATACAAAGCTACTTAACATGTCCGTTGACGTGAGTGTTGGTACTACGTTATTACAAGAAGACGATGGGAGGGCTGAAAGGCCTTTGGGGATTTTTCCAAAAATGCTAAATGGTTATCAAAAGAAATATTCAACTGTTGAGAAAGAGTTTTTGAGTTTGGTGTTGGCGTTGCAACATTTATATCACCGGTAATTCATCAGAGACATTTGTGCTCACTCTGATCATAATCCATTGATGTTTTGGAGAAATTTATGGATACAATTGCAAGACTGTTTGGATGGAATTTATTATTACAGCCATTTAATTTGAAAATTACTCAAGTGGCAGGAAGAGAGAATATGGTTGCCCATGTTTTGTCATGAATATGATGAAGGAATGTTCAATGGTGGAAGAAAAGAACTGAAATGGGCGATACAACTGTTACATTTGTATGTTTAGATTTAACAAAATGTGTGTGTGTGTGTATTGTAGAGTACTATTAGTGTTAAACTAAAGGTTTTGAAAAATGAAGCCATCTTTGCATGTTGTTAGTTTATTTTTAATGGGGGAGGTGTGACAATGCTGTAATGACTTCACTCAAGCCATTGAGGGTGGCCAATTGGAATACGAACTCCCTGATTAGGGAGTCTTTTCCTTGTATTGAACCTGGACTGTCAGTTCATCTGGCACTCCCACTGCTGATGGCTAGCACTCTGTGCACTGCTGCTGGAATTGTAAATAAGGGATTTTAGTGAAGGGATTTCTGCCTCCGAAGACCTATTATAAGTACAGTGCCTTTAAGAAATGTATTTGTGTCATGTTTCCTGTGCAGGATGGTTTTTAGCAGTCAGTTCTGTGTAGTGGACTCACTTTGTCTGTAACTGGCAGCCTACGTGTTGTTGCTGCAGAAGCATAATTGGTCCTCATTGTTGGAATGTTTGCTTTTAATCTGGGCTGAAGCAGATCTGTTATTTCAGTGTTTACCCCTAGGGCTTTTCAGAGTGGGGATTGATTATGTTAATTGACAGGATAAGTCATGCGACTAGGCGCACAGAAAGAAACCCAGTTCAGTCGCTGCTTGGGAGCTGAAGAGAGGAGTAACCTTTTCATTCCCTGAAGATTGGAAAATGGGATCTGCCAGAAAATAGGTCTCTTTTCCTGAAGTCCACTGCTTGAAGTTAAATTTTTCTCTGGAGGCTGCTGTATGGGAGTTTAGAAGGTGTTTTTCTGGATCTCAGTCTAGAGCTGTTAAAAGTCTGGAAACCTAGCAGCCGCATGAGCTATATGTTTTGTGCGAACTGATTCTGAAGAAGAATGTACGCGTGTGTGGGGATAGTTCTCAGATTGGAGCCATAGAGATAGCTGGGTGTTAAGCATTACATCTTATCATGTTTAAATATCTCAAATAGTAAAAGTTATGCTGATTCTTTTTCTTACATAGTATTTTCCTTTTATACACATACTGTGTATACTGCACTAGTTATCTGAACACACACACACACACACACACACACACACGCATGTAGAATCCCTGTACAGTCTATCATGTCCCCAGACACACATTAGATTACACCAGGTTCATGAACACACACAATTGAGGATGGTTTAGAATCATGATCATGCAAAGAATGTGGTCCCTGAAACATGGTCACACATCTGCTGTACCAGTCATGTAAAGAACAAAGAGAACAAAGAACAGTACAGCGCACGAACAGACCCTTTGGCCCTCCAAACCTGCATCAGCCACGTTTACCCATCTAACCAACATTTTATATCCCTCTATTCGCCGTTTGTTCACATGCCTATCAAGATAAACGTGGCTAATGTAACTGCCTCACCCCCTCACTTGGCAGTGCATTCCAGAACCCCCACCACCCCCTGTGTAAAAAACCTCCCCTGCACATCTCCACTGAACCTTTCCCTCCTTATCTTAAACTTGTGCCCCCTTGTAATTGTCATTTCTGCCCTGGAAAAAAGCTCCCAACTGTTCACCCTATCCATACCCCTCATAATTTTATAAATTTTTATCAGCTCGCCCCTCAGCCTCCGTCTTTCCAGCGAGAACAGTTTATTCAATCTCTCCTCTATACCAGGCAACATCCTGGTAAACCTTTTCCGTACTCTCTCCAAAGCCTCCATGTCCTTCTGGCAGTGTGGTGACTAGAATTAGTCACCAAATGTTCCAAACGTGGCCTAACCAACATTTCATATAACAGTAACATAACTTGCTAACTTTTATACTCGATGCTCTGTCCGAAGAAGTCGAGCATGCCAAATGCTTTTCTCACCACCTTTTCCACCTCGCTTTTAAGGACCTGTGGACCTGTACTCCCAGGTCTTTGTATGTATCTACATTCCTGATGGTTCTGCCACTGATTTTATAGCTCCCACTTGAATTGGATCTACCAAAATACATCACCTCACATTTATCCGAGGTGCGGGTACGAAGTGAATGTGTAATGTGTCAACTACATGCATGTTATATTGTAATATTAATATGTAAATTTCATATTCCTTTCTCGACATATCTCGCCCTCTCTTGCTCTGCCTTACCCCCAACTGACATATCTGTCTGAGCCTTTATCTCTCACAAAATGTCAATCCATCTTTTCATTTGTCTATCTTATTTTCTCTTCCTCTCTCTCCCCTGTACCTCTCTCCCTCTCTCTATCCCTTGTGCTCTCTATCTTTCTACCTCCTTCCATATCTCGCTGTTGACCAATCTATCTATCTGTCTCTTCCTCTTGTTACCCTCTCTTTAGCATTCTCTCTATTCCTCTCTCTGTCAATCTTTCTTTCTCTACATTGTTCTCATTCTCCCTGTCGTTCTATCTCTCATTTCACCTCCCTCAATCTTTCCCTTCCTGTCACCTTACTTATCTACTTGAAAGACCAACTCTATTCCATCAGACTATAAGACATTCCTCCCTCTACCTACCTTGCTATATTTCTCATTTATCTTAACTTGTTGAAAGTTCCCTCTTCATCTCTGTCACTAACATAGGAGCAGAAGTATTCAAATTCAGCCCTTCAAACCTGCTCCGCTATTCAAACAGACCCTGGCTGATCTCTCCCTGGTCTCAAATCCATCTCTCCATATGTTCCCCATTTCCCTTTAACCCATTTTCTTTATCAGAAATATATCCATCTCTTTCTTGAAAGATGTCGTGATTCAGACCCGCTTTATGGGGCAGCGAGTTCCACAAATACACCACCCTCTGCGAGAGGTAGTTCCTCCTGATCTCAGTTTTAAATCTACTGCCTTGCAACCTGTACCTGTGACCTCTTGTTGTAGATTAACCCAGAAGAGGAAGCATTTGGATTACATTAATTTTAATGATCCCTTTTAGCATTTTATATACCTCGATCAGATCTCCTCTCATTCTTTCCTACTCTAGGCAATACATGCCCAAACTGTTTAATTTCTCAAAGAATTCTTTACAGCACCATTCGGCCCATCAAGCCTGGACCAACAACAATCCCATCCAGGCCCTATCTCCATAAACCCACATAATTACCCCATTAATCCCCCTGATCCTAATGGTCAATTTAAGCATGGCCAATTAACCTAACCTGCACATCTTTGGACTGTGGGAGGAAACCGGAGCACTCGGCGAAACCCACGCAGACACAGGAAACACGTGCAGACAGTGACCCAAGGCCAGATTGAACCCGGGTCCCTGGCGCAGTAGTGCTAACCACTATGCCACCCAGTCACCCTTCTCATACGTCAACCCTTTCATCCCCGGAATCAATCTGGTGAACCTCCTCTGAACTGCCTCCAACGCCACCACACCCTCCCTCAAGTAAGGAGACAAAAACCTGGATACAATATTTCAGATGTGGTCTCATGAATACTCTGCACGATTGCAACAATGCTTCTCTACTTTTATACTCCAGTCCCTTTGCAATAAATGCTAACATCCCATTTACCTTTTCATTACGTACTGCACCTGCATACTGACCTTTTGCAATTCGTGAACAAAGACACCCAGATCCCTCTGCCTGGGTGCATTTTGAAGCTGCTCTGTCTATCAACAACATCTGTTTCTCCCTCTATTGCTCTCCAAATCTCGTGACCTATTTCGATTTCTATGTCTGCTTCCCTCAATTTCTCTGCGTCCCTCTATCCCTCCCTGTCGAACTTTATCTGCCTCCCTCTCCCTCTGCTCCTTTGATCTACCCACCTCTCTCATTTGCCCGTCTGTCACTATCGATCAATCTCTACCTATCTCTCTATTTCTATCCTTCAACCTTCACAATGACAATAAGGGATTCTATTCCCTCACTTGTCAGGTATCGCTGTTTGGGTGGATATGTGGAATCAAACATCCCATCAACTGACACTACACCCTGGGGTTCAAGTGTTACAAGCTGTACTTTCGACTTTCAAAGTCGTCTTATAAGAAGCACTGCAAAATCATTTCTCTGTGTGTGATTATCAGTCAGGAATGCCAGTGTTTGAAGTGGATTCTTACAATAGCCCCAGGATATGTGGACTGGCCGACTCTGATATGTTCATGAATATTTCAGGGCTCCACTGGAGAAGAAAGGGTTAATTCTTCAGAAAACAAGGAAATGCCAATTGTAAGGAGGAGGAAAAAGTGGCCGGGTGGGTGGGAGATGGGGTGGGGGGGGAGGGCGAGGGAATGATCGACCATAATGTGGTGGTGGGGGTTAAAATAGGGCAAACTGATCCCGGAACATCAAACACACATCTCTGCATATAATCACTGTGTGTGTGAATGTGTATCACTCTCTGTGTGTCTCTATATAATCACAATGCGCAGGTCTGTATCACTTTCTGTGTGTCTCTGTATATAATCACTGTGTGTGTGAATGTGTATTACTCTCTGTGTGTCTCTATATAATCACAATGCATGGGTCTGTATCACTTTCTGTGTGTCTCTGTATATAATCACTGTGTGTGTGGGTCTGTATCACTTTCTGTGTGTCTCTGCATATAATCACTGTGTGTGTGGGTCTGTATCACTTTCTGTGTGTCTCTGTATATAATCACTGTGTGTGTGGGTCTGTATCACTTTCTGTGTGTCTCTGCATATAATCACTGTGTGTGTGAGTGTGTATCGCTCTCTGTGTGCCTCTATATAATCACAATGCGCGGGTCTGTATCACTTTCTGTGTGTCTCTGTATATAATCACTGTGTGTGTGAGTGTGTATCACTCTCTGTGTGACTGTATAATCACAATGCGCGGGTCTGTATCACTTTCTGTGTGTCTCTGTATATAATCACTGTGTGTGTGGGTCTGTATCACTTTCTGTGTGTCTCTGTATATAATCATTGTGTGTGTGGATATGTATCACTCTGTGTGTCTCTGTATAAAATCACTGTGTGTGTGGGTGTGTATCACTCTCTTTGTGTCTCTGTATAATCACTGTGTGTGTGGGTCTGTATCACTTTCTGTGTGTCTCTGTATAATCACTGTGTGTGTGGGTCTGTATCACTTTCTGTGTGTCTCTGTATATAATCACTGTGTGTGTGGGTCTGTATCACTTTCTGTGTGTCTCTGTCTATAATCACTGTGTGTCTGAGTGTGTATCACTCCCTGTGTGTCTCTGTATATAATCACAATGTGTGGGTCTGTATCACTCCCTGTGTGTCTCTGTATATAATCACAATGTGTGGATCTGTATCACTCTCAGTGTGTCTCTGTATATAATCACTGTGTGTGTGGGTCTGTATCACTCTCTGTGTGTCTCTGTATATAATCACAATGTGTGGGTCTGTATCACTCTCTGTGTGTCTCTGTATATAATCACAATGTGTGGATCTGTATCACTCTCAGTGTGTCTCTGTATATAATCACTGTGTGTGTGGGTCTGTATCACTTTCTGTGTGTCTCTGTATATAATCACTGTGTGTGTGGGTGTGTATCACTCTCTGTGTGTCTCTGTATATAATCACAATGTGTGGGTCTGTATCACTCTCTGTGTGTCTCTGTATATAATCACAATGTGTGGATCTGTATCACTGTGTGTGCGGGTCTGTATCACTGTGTGTATGTGCGTGTGTACGTGTGTCTGTGTCTGTGTGTATATGTTTGTGTGTGTGTCTGGCTGTGTGTACATGCATGTGTATTTATGTGTGTGTGTATATGTGAATGTGTACATGTGCATGTGTGTGTGTATGTGAGTACCACTTGGCATTACCTGGGGGAGGGCACTGAAAGATAACAGAAAATCAGCAATGGAAGACCCTAAATGTTGCACCCCATTTTTTTGCATTAAAATGAGATGTTCCTTGAGAATTGTAGCAATGAATCATAGAGTCCCTGCAGTGCACAAGGAAGCCATTCGGCCCATTGTGTTTTCTCTGACTCTTCAACAGAGCATCCCAGGCAGGTCCTAACCCTGTAACCCCAAATATTTACCCTCTAATCCATGCAACCTACGCATCTTTGGACTGTGGGAGGAAACCAGAGTATCTGGAGGAAACCCATGCAGACATGGGGAGAATGTGCAAACTCCACACAGACTGTGACCTGAGGCCGGAATTGAAACCGGGTCCCTGGTGCAGCGAGGCAGCAGTGCTGACCACTGTGCCACCGTTCCTGCCTGGACAGAGCTAGACAAAGCAGCAATTCAGGCAGAGAAGGAACCGGAGGTGACACATCATAACAAGCAAACAATGTAGCTGGAATCAGTCAGAATATAGGAAAAGCCACAGCAGAAGAAGTAAGAGTGAAGAAAAAAGAGTTGGATAAACTTCATCAAGAAGTACAGAAAATAGAAAATTAGAGAACAAATTTGTGACCCTAATCTGAATGAGAAATGATCCAGCTACATCAAAGCTGAGGAAGGAAGAATGATGGAAAATGTGAAGATGGCTAGGAAATGTAGTTTTAGTTTATTTGTTAGTGTCACAAGTAGGCTGACATTAACACTGCAATGAAGTTACTGTGAAAATCCTCTATTCACCACACTCCGGCCCCTGTTCAGGTACACTGAGGGAGAATTTAGCATGGCCAATGCGCCTAAGCAGCACGTCTTTCAGACTGTAGGAGGAAACCCACACAGACACGGGGAGAACTCCACACAGTGACCCAAGCTGAGAATCGAACCTGGGTCCCTGGAGCTGTGAGGGAGCAATGCTAACCACTGTGCTGTCCATGGCAGTGAAGGAGCTGGAGTTAGAGCAGGAAGGTATGAATAAAAGGTGAAAAAGTTTTGAGAGAATAAGCGCAAGTGGAACTCAGCTACAGAGGTCACAGCATGTTCTTTTGTTCTGTCCATCCATGTGTCTGAATCTCTATCATTCTCCCTCTCTGTTTTACCTGTCCTCTCTCTCTCTCATTGAATGTCCATCTATCAATCCTTGATTTTGATTTGATTTGATTCATTATTGTCACATGTATTAACATACAGTGAAAAGTATTGTTTCTTGCTCAGTATACAGACAAAACATACCGTTCATAGAGAAGGAAACGAGAGAGTGCAGAATGTAGTAAAAGAGTTAGAATGAAGTTTTAGAAGCATAGAACGAGAATAAAAGATTGAATTAGAAGGTATGCTGGGTACAGCTTGTAAGAAGTCGCCTCACTCCGGTGCCATCTTAGATTCATCTTTCTTTCTATCTATCTATCTATCTATCTATCTATCTATCTATCTATCTATCTATCTATCTATCTATCTATCTACGAACTTATCTATCTATCTATCTATGAACCTGTCTATCTATCTATCTATGAACCTGTCTATCTATCTATCTATGAACCTATCTATCTATCTACTATCCATGAATCTATCTATCTGTGTCTGCCTCTCTGTCTGTCTATCTATCTATGAACCTATTGATCTATCTATATCTGCCTGCCTATCTGTCTGTCTGTCTGTCTAGATGTGGGTATGCCGGCGTTGGACTGGTGTAAACACAGTAAAAAGTCTGACAACACCAGGTTTTAGTCCAACCGATTTATTTGATAATATACTCGCAAGCTTTTGGGTTAGCCCCTTCGTCAGGTGAATCACCTGACGAAGGGGCTAACCCGAAAGCTTGCGAGTATATTATCAAATAAATAGGTTGGACTAAAACCTGGTGTTGTCAGACTTTTTACTGTGTCTGTCTGTCTATCCATGAACCTACTTATCTATCTATCTATGGCTGCCTGGCTGCCTAACTGTCTACCTATTTATCCATGAATCTATCTATCTATCTATTATCCATGAACCTATCTATTTATCCATGAACCTACCTATCTATCTATGTCTGCATGCCTACCTAGCTATCTATCTACGAAACTATCTATTTATTATCCATGAACCTAGCTATCTATCTCTCTATGGCTGCCTGCCTGTCTGTCTGTCTATCTATCCATGAACCTGTCTATGAATCTATCCATCTGTCTATCTATCAATTTATCTATGAATCTATCTATCTATGAACCTACATATCTATCTATCAATCTATGTGTGAACCTACATATTGATCTATCTATCTATCTATGAACCTACTTAGCTACCTATGAATCAGATAATTCTGGCAGAGATTACACATCAGAACAGAATTTTTGAAATGGTCATACCAATAGCAAAGTACAAGAACACATATGGTAACATGGTCGGTGGAAAAGATGCTGAATAGAAAACACAAGGAAGAGAAGAAAATGCATCACACGACAGAAACACCAGAAATCCAGTCCCACCACCATTTCCTTCACAAGTGACAGACCGAGATTGCGCAAGAATTGGAAAGGTGTATCACAATGACTGGTACCTGCACGCATTGTAGACTAAGTGGCTTGACAGAGAAAAGGATCCACAGTCATCATAGAATCATAGAAACCCTACAGTGCAGAAGGAAGTCATTCAGCCCATCGAGTCTGCACCAACAACAATCCCATCCAGGCACCATCCCCGTAACCCCACATATTTATCTTGCCCTCTAACCCACACATCCTGGGAGATTAATGGGCAATTTAGCATGGCCAATGCACCTAACCTGCACATCTTTGGATTGTGGGAAGAAATCTATGCAGACACCAGGAGAACATGCAAACTCCACACAGACAGTGACCCAAGCCGTGAATTGAGCCCAGGTCTCTGGAGGTGAGAGGCAGCAGCAGTGCTCACCACTGTGCACCCTGGCAGTGGACTGGACCTGTTGATAGTGAATTGGGCAGTAACACCGTTCGCAGAGAAATGTACATAGTCCTTGGCCAATACACAGTCTAGCACAGAACTCGGAAAGCAGCAAGCCTGTATGGAAGAACCCTGTGCAAGATATGGAAGTTGAAGCTTTCTAGAAATGTTATGCTAAATGCAAACCTCAAGGTCCCTCCATTGAACAATTGCTACATTACACTTGCCTTGCATTACACATAGATAGATAGATAGATAGATAGATAGATAGATAGATAGATAGATAGATAGATAGGTAGGCAGGCAGATTTGCCACAATAACACTGCTCCCCACAACCCCCGGGACCTAGATTCAATTCCCACTTGGATCACTGTCTTTGTGGAGTTTGCATGTTCTCCCTGTGTCTGCGTAGGTTTCCTCCGGGTGCTCTGGTTTCCTCCCACAGTCTGGAAGGTATACTGGTTAGGTGCATTGGCCATACTAAGTTCTTCCTCGTGTACCTGGACAGGTGCTGGAGTATGGCAACAGGCGATTTTCACAGTAACTTCTTTGCAGTGTTTACGTAAGCCTGCTTGTGACACTAATAAATAAATGTTAAATGTCTAACTTGTGTGTATGATGCCTATTTAGAATGTGGGTTGAGTAAATAGATGTTGAAGAAAAGGTAAGGTGGCGGGGTGGGGGGGGAGAGATGTTGTGTATGTGGTGCCTGTCTCTTTAAGGCAGTAAAGCTGGAGACAGTCATGAGAGACCAATGGAAATGGAGGGTGTGTGTTCGCCCCAGATGGTGGAGTCCTCTCTCAGGCAGAATACATCTGGCAGCCATGCAGTTAACGTCATAAAGACTGGAGCCCAACTCCAGGGCAGCCTGGAGCTACAACATCTGTGCCTAGTTTTCCTTCTAAATAAATACCTTTAGTTCTAAACAAGGTCTGGAATTTGTTGACAATTAATATGTCACAACATAATACTTAATATATCACTTAAAAAAGCCTGAATAAAACTGATCTCTAAAGTTGCCCTACCACCCCCTATGATTTACATACAAATGTACCCCAATCTCTGCCCTGTGCCCTCTTTGTAGCTGTTCCCTTTCTTTGTGATTTTCTCTCTGCGTTCTTTCCCACAAACACTGAGAGTTGAAATGAGGAGAAGCTTTCAGTAAATATGGCTTACATATGGATTGAAACACTAGGCTGGAAAATGCAGTTCTGGCAGATTTGATTGAGGTATGAAAATGTTAATTAGCGCAGTTCAGTGGAGGGAACTGATTTGTAGAATAAGAGATGGGTCTGGGGGTAACAGGCTGAGATGTTCCTACAGTGAGTCTCCACAGGCAGTAATGACTGAATGGCCACATGGTATGATTTCTCATTCTTTGATTTTATTCCCAGTTATAAATCAATGTGGGGACTCTGCATCAGTTTAAATATTAATATTGGTTCCAAATATCAGTTGTTGCATTGATGAACAGATTCAATATCACTCTGTATTGACATGGTATTTGCATATCAGTCTGTTTATTGATATGAGGTTTGTGTATCAGTCCATATATTGATGCGCATTTCTGTATCTGCATCTGTATTGATGCGGGGTTTGCGTATCAGTCTGTGTATTGAAGCAGTGTCTGTATATCAGTTTGTGTATTGATTTGGGGTTTGTGTTTCAGTTTGTGTATTGGTATGATGTTTGTTTTCAGTCTGTGTATTGATGTATATTTCTGCATCCACCTGTGTATTGAAATGGCATTTGTGTACCAGTCTGTGTATTGATGTGGGATCTGTATATCAGTCTGCGTTTTGATGTGGGATCTGTATATCAGTCTGTGTTTTGATGTGGGGTCTCTGTATTAGTCTATGTATTGATGTGCCTTTCCGCATCAGCCTGTGTATTGATGTGGGGTTTGTGCATCAGTCTGTGTATTGATATGGGGTTTGTGTATCTGACTGTATATTGATGTAGCATCTGTGTATCAGGTTGTGTATTAGTGTATTAATGTGGGGTTTGCATATCAATCTGCGCATTGATATGGGGGTTGTACATCAGTCTGCGTATCAATGTGCATTTTTATATCAGCCCGTGTATTGATGTGGCATTTGTGTATCAGTCTATGTATTGATGTGCCTTTCTGCATCAGCCTTTGTATTGATGTGGGGTTTGTGCAACAGTCTGTGTATTGATGTGGGGTTTGTCTATCAGTCCATGTACCAATGTGTGTTTCTGTATCAGCCTGTGTACTGATGTGCGGGTTATGTATCAGTCTGTTTATTTATGTGATGTCTGTGTATCAGTTTGTGTAATGATGTGTGGTTTGTGTATCAGTCTGTGTATTGATATGGGGTTTCTGTATCAGTCTGTGTATTGATGTGGTGTCCATGCATCAGCCTGTGTATTGATTTTGGGGTTTGTGTATCAGTCTGTAATTTGATGTGGGGTTTGTGTCTCAGACTGTAAATTGATGTGGCATCTCTGTATCAGGCTGTGTATTGATATGGGGTTTGCATATCAGTCTACATATTGATGTGGGGTTTGTGTATCAGGCTGTGCATTGATGCATGTTTTGTTATCAGCCTGTGCATTGATGTCAGGTTTGTGCATCAGTCTGTGTATTGATGTGGGGTTTGTGTATCAGTCTGTGTATCGATGTGGGGTTTGTGTATCAGTCTGTGCATTGATTTGGGGTTTGTGTATCCGTCTGTGTATCAATGTGGGGTTTGTGTATCAGTCTGAGTACTGATGTAGGATTTGTATATCAGTCTGTGTATTGATGTGGGTTTTGTGTTTCAGTCTGTGTATTGATGTGAGGTTTGTGTATCAATCTGTGTGTCGATGTGGGGTTTGTGTTTGTCTGTGATTTGATGTCAGGTTTGTGTATCGATGTGGGGTTTGTGTATCAGTCTGTGTATTGATGTGGGGTTTGTGTATCAGTCTGTGTATCAATGTGGGGTTTGTGTTTCAGTCTGTGTATTGATGTGGGGTTTGTGTATCAGTCTGTGTATTGATGTTGGGTTTGTGTATAAGTCTGTGTATTGACGTGGGGTTTGTGTTTCAGTCTATGTGTTGATGTGGGGTTTGTGTATAAGTCTGTGTATCGATGTGGGGTTTGTGTGTCAGTCTGTGTATAGATGTGGGGTTTGTGTGTCAGTCTGTGTATAGATGTGGGGTTTGTGTATCAGTCTGTGTATTGACGTGGGGTTTGTGTATCAGTCTGTGTATTGATGTGGGGTTTATGTATCAGTCTGTGTATTGATGTGGGGTTTGTGTATCAGCCTGTGTATCGATGTGGGGTTTGTGTATCAGTCTGTGTATCGACGTGGGGTTTGTGTATCAGCCTGTGTATCGATGTGGGGTTTGTGTATCAGTCTGTGTATTGACGTGGGGTTTGTGTATCAGTCTGTGTATCGACGTGGGGTTTGTGTATCAGTCTGTGTATCAATGTGGGGTTTGTGTATCAGTCTGTGTGTTGACTTTGGGTATTCTGTTTCTCGCTGCACCTGGATAAAGGACAGGTTTGTTGGTCGGTTTCTGATTGGAAGTGAGCAGGTATGAACTACAACGGGGGAGCTTTGTGTTACTGAAGCAATTCCTGCTTAGAATGCCAGAACCATAGAATCAGAGAACCCCGACAGTGCTGAAAAGGCCATTTGGCTCATCGAGACTGTTCCAACTCTCTGACAGAGCATCTTACCCACGCTCCCTTCTTCCATCCCTGTAACACCACACATGTAGCGTGGCCAATCCACCTAACCTACTTATCTTTGACCACCGAGGGGAAATTTAGCATGGCCAATGCACCAAACCTACACATCTTTGGACACTACAAGGCAATTTAGCATGGCCAATCCGTTCCACCTGCACATCTTTGAACACTGAAGGAAAATTTAGCATGGCCAATCCACCTAATCTGCACATTTTTGGACATAAAGGGGCAATTTAGCATGACCAGTTCAGCTAAACTGCACATCTTTGGACACTAAGGGGCAATTTAGCATGGCCAATCCACCTAACCTGTACATCTTTGGACACTGAGGGGCAATTTAGCATGGCCAATCCACCTAACCTGTACATCTTTGGACACTAAGGGGCAATTTAGCATGGCCAATCCACCTAACCTGCACATCTTTGGATACTAAGGGGCAATTTAGCATGGCCAATCCACCTAACCTGCACATCTTTGGATACTAAGGGGCAATTTAGCATGGCCAATCCACCTAAACTGCACATCTTTGGATACTAAGGGGCAATTTAGCATGGCCAATCCACCTAAACTGCAAATCTTTGGACACTGAGGAGCAATTTAGCACGGCCAATCCACCTAATCTGCACATTTTTGGATATAAAGGGGCAATTTAGCATGGCCAGTCCATCTAAACTGCACATCTTTGGACACTAAGGGGCAATTTAGCATGGCCAATCCACCTAAACTGCACATCTTTGGATACTGAGGGGCAATGTAGCATGACCAATCCACCTAACCTGTACATCATCTCTCTCTACCCTTGCTTCTCTCTATAGCTCGAACCCCCTCCCAGCCCAGTCAAAATCTCTGCAGTCTCCTCGCCCCCACCACCGCCCCCCCTCCGCCCCCCTCCAACACACACACAGACACATACCGCCTCCTCCTCCTCCCTACGCTCCAGCTCTCTCCGACTCTCACTAATTTACTGTTTGATTTCGGAGATAATGCATTTTTTACAAAATCAAAGCGGATGGTCGGAAGGAGCCCTGTGGGGCGCCGGGAGCCGGGCGAGGGAGATGTGAGGCTGAGTCCATTTCCTTGTTAGTTTTTTTGACTCACAGTTAGTTATAGCTTTTCAAAAAAAATAGCATGCCTCCATCTCCCCGAGTGATGTTATAACAAGTAGCTCAGGGACTTTTGTGTGTGTGTGTCTCTCTCTCCCCCCCCCTCCACACACACACACACACACTCTGTATAAATGTGGAAGAATTGAAGATGTGGGGTCTGTCTGTCACAGTCCACTGACACTGAAGTTTAAGTGGATGAAAGTGTGGTCCGAGTCTGTTTTTATTTTAAGGGAAGAGACACGCACTTTTTTTTGTTCTTGCCAACAATCGATAGCCTAAATTATTCAATGCCATTAATTATCGATTTAAGGAGCTTGCAGCGTTGCCTGTTTGTGCAGGTTCAAACATTAGCAGTGTTTCAGATCGCTCTCATTGTTACATAACCTCGGGCTAAATTTCTCTGCTGTGTTACAGAACAGGCAGAACAGAAACCCCCGGCTTGTCGGAGCTAACTCCCTCTGATCGATCACTGATCAATCAGCCTTGCTGGAACTAATAGCACATCCAGCCGTTTGATCTCTCAGGCAGTCGGACCTCCCCCATCCCATCTGAAATTTTTTTTTATAAAAATATATATGTACATCTCGGCTTCAGAGAGACACGGAGTGTCAGAGGGGTGGTTGGAGCTGCTGCGAAGGAATCTGGGGAGTGAGGGGTGGGGTACACTTAGAGAGGGAGGTGTTGTTGGAGATGGAGAGAAGGTGGGTGGAGGGAGAGAGGCAGAAAGGGCGACTTTGGACACAGGGAGGGGGATTGAGAGAGGTTTTTTTGCGGGGGGGCGGGGAGTGGTGGTGGATGAGACAGAAAGAGAGAGAGAGACATAGATAGAGAGGGAGAGAAATGGACAAGGAGACGGGCGAAATGAGAGAAAGAGAAGGATAGCGAGCAGGAGGGGGAAAAGAGAGAGATAGAGAGAGCAGAAATGAGACACAGATAGACAGATAGATAGACAAACATAGATAGATAGATAGATAGATAGACAAATAGGTAGATAGATAGATAGATAGATAGATAGATAGATAGAAGCAGCGAGAAATGAGAAAGACAAAGAGAAATAGATAGAAAGGAAGACACTGAGAAGAGAGACAGGGAGAATAGAATGATGCAGAGAGGGGGAATGAGAGAGTGAGAGCCATGTGAACAGTGGGAAAGAGAGGGCAATGAGAGAGGGGGGGAGTAATCAATATAGATAGAGATATAGTGACGGAGATAGATCAACGGATAGGCAGGTAGAGAGGGAGGGAGAGTTAAACAGGGAGAGATTGATTGAGACACAGATAGAAAGATAGAGGTAAAGAAAAACAGAGACATGGGTGGAGAGGTACGGAGGGTAGAGAAATCGAGAAGCAGACACATGAATAGGTTCATAGATAGATAGACAGAAAGATAGATAGATAGAAAGATAGATAGAAAGAAAAAAGATAGAGGGATATCAATGTGTGAGAGAGAGAGGACAGATGAAACAGAGAGGGAGAATGACAGAGATACAGACACATGGATGGGCAGAACAAGAGAACATGAGGCAGAGAGGGGAGGAATAGAGAGAAGGAGAGACAGGTAGAGAATGAGAAAGGAAGTTGGAGAGATGGAAGTGGGTGAGCAGTAAGGGCAGTAGCCAATTTGTGCACAGCAAGATCCCACAAACAATTTCTGAGGAAATTGACTGAGGGGTAAATAACAGGCAGGATACTGGGGCAAACATCAACCCCTTCCCGGGTATTATTCATTCCCAGGAGGGGAGGGGAGGGTGTGGGGTTGGGGGTTATTATATCCAGCCACATGTACACCATGTACATCAGATCAGCCATGATCTTATTGAATGGCGGGGCAGGCTCGAAGGGCTAGATGGCCTACTCCTGCTCCTATTTCTTATGTTCTTATGTTCTTATGTCCCTCACTTTAACATCTGATTCGAAAGACTCCCGTTGTGCTCCAGTTTGGGTGTCACCTGGTTTAAGTGCAAAATGCAGCCAGACAGTCCAAAATATAGCAACAGGCTCAAACCAGAACTACAACATATACAGAAACAGGCAGAAATCCAAACACACTCATATCAGTGTGTACACACCCACTCCTGTACTCAAAACACAGGGAGTGACTCCCCGGAATCTCAAATTGAGATAGAATCCATTGGGAATGTCAAAAACTAAATTAATATAGACACAGAAAGATAGAGAGGGTGAATGAGAGAGAGAGAGAGTAAGAGGGGAAAAGAATAGATAGAGAGAGAGGTACATGGATAGAGAGAGAGGTACATGGATAGAGAGAGATTGGTACATGGTTAGAAAGAGAGAGGTACATGGATAGAGAGAGAGGTACATGGATAGAGAGAGATGGGTACATGGCTAGACCGAGAGAAGTACATGGTTAGAGAGAGGGAGGTACATGGATGGATAGAGAGGGCAAGGCACATGGTTAGACAGAAAGAGGAACATGGATAGATAGAGACACATGGATAGAGAAAGAGGGGTACATGAATGGATGGAGAGAAAGGGGTACATGGATAGGGAAAGAGAGGTACATGGATAGAGAGAGAGAGAGATGGATACATGGATAGATAGAGAGTACATTGATAGATAGAGAGGGGAGTATCTTGATAGATCGAGAGATAGGTACATGAATAGATAGAGAAAGGTGTCTACATGGATAGATAGATAGACAGAGAGAGAGAGACACGTCCAGCAGATTATACTGTAGACACTGCGCAAATTAATATCAATATCCTGACGAATATACAGAAACACTCCACTGCGCAAATATGACCAAATATATCAGCACAATTTTGTAACCCAGCAGCCAATCGACATTATTGAAAAATCTGAAAACAACACATCCACATGTGGAAAATTATAAAGATTTGGAAAATTATAAAGACTTGGTCACAAGACAAAATCAAATACTCCACAAGTTGTAACATACACACCAGTTACCAGAGAGATTGCACAGTGTGAAGAGGCTGTGCCACTCATCAAACACTCCCAGGACAGGTACAGCACGGGGTTAGATACAGAGTAAAGCTCCCCCTACACTGTTACTCAGTATCTTTGCGGGCAAATCTTCAGCATGCAGTGTTCTGCCATTTTCTGAGCATTCTGTCTGAGCACATTTGCTGGGCCAATAATTCATCCCCTGTAAGGGAGTTTGTGGCAGTTACATGATAAGTTGCTATCTGATTTGTGTTTACAATTATTGTCCCTTACAGGAGACAGTCACAGAGTCTTTATGCTGCAGAGTGAGTCTATTCAGCCCATTCTGTCTGTGCTGGCTCTCTGCCATTCGTCTGGCACCATTTCTCAGCTTCACCAATTCCACCCCCCACCCTCCCCCTTACCTCCCCTTCCCCATCACCCTGCAAATCTTGCACCCTGACTCATATACCCACTCTGCCTTTAAGTTCCCATTCAATATTCTTTCATCCTGGTTAATAAACTGATGAAAAACACTAATTTGGCCTCATTGAGAGCACTGTGTCCAGTTCTGGGCACCATACCTGGGGGAAGGATGTGAAGGCGTTGTAGCGAGTACAGAGGAGATTCACAAGGATGGTTCCAGGGATAAGGAGCTGTAGATATGAGGGTAGATTGGAGAGGTTGGGATTGTTCTCCTTGGGGTAAAGAAGGATGAGAGGAGTTTGATAGAGATAGTCAAGATCCTGAGGGATGTGGGCAATGAAAAACTGTTCCCACTCAAGAGAGCATCAAGAACTGGAGGGCACAAATTCAAAATAATTAGCAAAAGGAGCAAAAGTGAGGAGACGATTTTCTTTTTCACCCAGAGGGAGACTGGAGTATTGAATGAACTTCCTGGGAGGGTGGTGGAGGCAGATTCAACCAAGGGATTCAAACAAGAATTAGATTTCTCTTGTGCTTTCTTTGAGTTGTGGGCATTGCTGGCAAGGTCAGGACATTTGCTGCCCATCCTTAATTGTCTCTTGAATGCAGAGTTTCACTTGGCCATTTCAGAGAGACAGTTAAGAATCAGCCTCATTACTATGGATCTGGAGTTACATGTAGGCAAGACCAGGTGAGGATGGCAGATTTCCTTCCTTAATGGAGGTAACCGTGTGTATGTGTGAATGTGTGAGTGTGTGTGTGTGTGTGTGTATGTGTGAATGTGTGTGTGTGTGTGTGTAATTGTGTGTGTGTGTGTATGTGCGTGTGTAACTGTACAAATGTATGTGTGAATAAATGTGTGTATATGTGTGCATATGTATGTATGTGTAAATCTATTTGTGTGTGTAATTGTGCGTGTGTGTATATACATGTGTGTGTGTAATTGCATGTGTGTGTTTAAATGCATGTACTTATATGTGTTGGTAAAGCCAGATTTCCTTCCCTAAAGGACATCAGTGAACCAAATGTGCTTTTACAACAAACAACAATTTCATGGTTATTATTAGACTATAAATTCCAGGTTTTCACTGAATTCAAATTTCACACATATGTGTGAATGCTTGCACACAGATAAATCTGTGTATTTAAATAGTTGTACACACAAATATGTGTTTGTGCATGTGTGAATGTGTGTTTAACTAAAAAATGTGAATGTGTATGTTTCTTTACCTACATGCACGTGTTTGTGTATATAAACATGTGTTTAAATTGTGTACATAGTAAATTGTATATGTGCATGCGTGCTTAAATCTGTCTCTGAGTAAATCTGTGTATGTATGTGTGTACATGTGAAAATGTGTTTGTTGAAAGTTTATTAGGGTCACAAGTAGGCTTAACTTAACACTGCAATGAAGTTACTGTGGAAATCCCCTAGTCGCCACACTCCGGTGCATGTTTGGGCATACTGAGGGAGAATCTAACATGGCCAAGCACTTAACATATTGTTTAAATGTGTAATGTAAATGTGTGCTAGCAGGTATTTAAATATGCAAGCTGAAATGTGTGTAAACCTGTGTTTCAATGTGTGTAGCTGCAAATATATGTGTGCACTCAGCTGTTCAAATGTGTATGTGTGAAAGTGTATGTGTAAATGTGTGTGATTAAATGTATGTGTAATTGTTGTGTGAACATGATTAAACATGTGAATGTGTTCATGTGTTCATGTCAATGTGTAAACTTGTGTGGGTGAGACTGCATGTGTGCTTAAATTTATGTAGATATATCTGCATGTGTATTTGTATAGGTGTGTCTGCATGTGTGTGCGAAAGTGTACGTGTGTAAAATGTGTGAACATATGTGTGTGTGAATGTGTGTGTGAACATGTGTGTATGTGAATGTGCCTGTGAACATACATGTGTCTAAATGTGTGGATGTGTAAATGTGTATGTTTGAACATGTGAGCAAATGTGTGGGTATGAACATGTGTGAATGTTTGTGTGCTTGTGAACATGAGTGTAAATATGTGTGAACATGTGTGTAAATGTTTCTGCGTGTGAGTGTAAATGTGTGTGCAAATGTTCATGCATGTGTGTGAATGTGCGTGTGAATAAGTGTGTGTAAATGTTTTTGAGCATGTATAAATATACATGTGTGAACATGTGTCTAAACGTGTGTGTGTATGGATGAATGAATGTTTATGTGTGTCTAAATGTTTGTCTGTGTGTGTGGCAGGTGATAGACATGCTGAGGGGTATTGACTAGTGATCGTGACACAGATCTTGTGTCAACACGCTGTTGATTTATCACTGGGGAGGAAGCCAGTTTAGATCTTTCATAATGATGTGACGATAATTAAAGCTGTAAGGTCAGTTACGCCAATGAACTACTTAATGTCACTGTTAATAGATTTCGCAATGAGTGATCCCTCACACCAGGGCACACTTTCAGTCTGTTACACCAGGAAACTTAAACAGGAATCCATGGCTCCCTGTTCTCACTATCACCCAGTGGTGCGTTATTTTAACAATACAGTGTTACAAGACAGAATGAGGCATGGGGCTGCGGAATAAAAGGGAAGATTGCAAAGGTGATCATATAAAAGATAAATTTGAAGAGTTAGAGGACACATGCGTAATTAGATTCCTCGCAGTGCTGGTTGGTAGATCGTGATGGGAGAAATAGTTGGATAAGCAGCTGAAAGGGTGTTTCCCCTAGCTGGATTTTGGGGGGGGGGGGGGGGGGGGGGGGGTGGGGGGGGGATCTGGAATGGGTGGGCTCAATTTCCAAATCCAGGACCTCCCAGTCAGGTAGATGGGAGTTTTGTTCACAAACAGGGCATATAAAGACACAAACTCAATTTTAAGTTTAACCCTCTCTCCCCTTACATTGTCAGTACCTTTAAGACATGATTACCTGTAAAGACTCGTATTCTAAACATTATTTTGTAAATTGAGTTTGTGTCTTTATATACCCTGTTTGTGAACAGAACTCCTACTAACCTGGCAAAGGAGTGGCGCTCCAAAAGCTAGTGGCTTTTGTTACCAAATAAACCTTTCGGACTTTCACCTGGTGTTGTGAGACTTCTTACTGTGTTCACCCCAGTCCAACACCAGCATCTCCACATCATGCCTCCCATTTAAGACAGAGATATGGAGCAATTTCTTCCCTCTGAGGGTCTCTAACCTTTGGAGATGCAGAAGTGGCAACTGGATCATTGACTAGGTCCAAGGAGACCATTGATTGGTGAGAGAGACAAGGGTTATGGGGAATTATGGTGATGGGGTGGAGCGAGGGAGGGAGGGAGTGAGCAAAGGAGGGAGGGAGGGAGTGAGAGAGGAGACAGGAAAGGTGCAGCAGCCTCCACCATTGGATCAGCCATGTTCTCCTTGAATGGCGGAGCAGTTGTTGGGGGGGGGTGAATGACCTACCTCTGCTCATAGTTCTGAAAGTATTATGTCCTTATGATGGAATAGCTTCACTCATCTAGACTTATCGAGGTACACAGCACAGAAAAGGCCCTTTGGCCCATCAAATGTGCGCTGGTCAAAGACATACCATCAAACTAATGTAATCCCATTTTCCAGCATTCAGCAATGAACTCGATAAGTTCGTCCCAATTCCACTGGACACGGGCAATTGATTGAACATTGATTTGTCCAAAGATGTGCAGGTTAGGTTGATTGGCCATGCTAAGAAATTGCCCCTGAGGTTAGAGGGGTATGGGGATAGGGCCTGGGTGGGATTGTGTTCGGTGCAGACTCGATGGGCCGAAGGGCCTCTTTCTGCACTGTAGGGTTCTATGATTCTACGATTTCACTTTCAGAATCACGTTCAACGGCAAAGACATTAGTTCAGCAGCCAGACCAGCATGCTTATTGACAAGAGTGAGGGAGCACTGCACTGTCAGAGAGTCAGTATTGAGGGAGTGCTGCACTGTCAGAGGGTCAGTACTGAGGTAGTGCTGCACTGTCAGAGGGTCAGTACTGAGGGAGCACTGTACTGTCAGAGGGTCAGTACTGAGGGAGTGCCGCACTGTCAGAGGGTCAGTACTGAGGGAGTGCCGCACTGTCAGAGGGTCAGTACTGAGGGAGTGCCGCACTGTCAGAGGGTCAGTACTGAGGGAGTGCTGCACTGTCAGAGGGTCAGTACTGAGGGAGTGCTGCACTGTCAGAGGGTCAGTACTGAGGGAGCACTGTACTGTCAGAGGGTCAGTACTGAGGGAGTGCCGCACTGTCAGAGGGTCAGTACTGAGGGAGTGCCGCACTGTCAGAGGGTCAGTACTGAGGGAGTGCCGCACTGTCAGAGGGTCAGTGCTGACGGAACGCCGCACTGTCAGAGGGTCAGTACTGAGGGAGTGCCGCACTGTCAGAGGGTCAGTACTGAGGGAGTGCTGCACTGTCAGAGGGTCCGTACTGAGGGAGTGCCGCACTGTCAGAGGGTCAGTGCTGAGGGAGTGCCGCACTGTCAGAGGGTCAGTACTGAGGGAGTGCCGCACTGTCAGAGGGTCAGTACTGAGGGAGTGCTGCACTGTCAGAGGGTCAGTACTGAGGGAGTGCCGCACTGTCAGAGGGTCAGTGCTGAGAGAGTGCCGCACTGTCAGAGGGCCAGTACTGAGGGAGTGCCGCACTGTCAGAGGGTCAGTACTGAGGGAGTACCGCACTGTCAGAGGGTCAGTACTGAGGGAGTGCCGCACTGTCAGAGGGTCAGTACTGAGGGAGTGCCGCACTGTCAGAGGGTCAGTACTGAGGGAATGCCGCACTGTCAGAGGGTCAGTACTGAGGGAGTGCTGCACTGTCAGAGGGTCAGTAATGAGGGAGTGCCGCACTGTCAGAGGATCAGTGCTGAGGGAGCGCCGCACTGTCAGAGGGTCAGTACTGAGGGGGTGCCGCACTGTCAGAGGGTCAGTACTGAGGGAGTGCCGCACTGTCAGAGGGTCAGTACTGAGGGAGTGCCGCACTGTCAGAGGGTCAGTACTGAGGGAGTGCCGCACTGTCACAGGGTCAGTACTGAGGGAGTGCCGCACTGTCAGAGGGTCAGTACTGAGGGACTGCCGCACTGTCAGAGGGTCAGTACTGAGGGAGTGCCGCACTGTCAGAGGGCCAGTACTGAGGGAGTGCCGCACTGTCAGAGGGTCAGTACTGAGGGAGTGCCGCACTGTCACAGGGTCAGTACTGAGGGAGTGCCGCACTGTCAGAGGGTCAGTACTGAGGGACTGCCGCACTGTCAGAGGGTCAGTACTGAGGGAGTGCCGCACTGTCAGAGGGCCAGTACTGAGGGAGTGCCGCACTGTAAGAGGGTCAGTACTGAGGGAGTGCCGCACTGTCACAGGGTCAGTGCTGAGGGAGTGCTGCACTGTCAGAGGGTCAGTACTGAGGGAGTGCCGCACTGTCAGAGGGCCAGTACTGAGGGAGTGCCGCATTGTCAGAGGGTCAGTACTGAGGGAGTGCTGCACTGTCAGAGGGTCAGTACTGAGGGAGTGCCGCACTGTCAGAGGGTCAGTGCTGAGGGAGTGCTGCACTGTCAGAGGGTCAGTACTGAGGGAGTGCCGCACTGTCAAAGGGCCAGTACTGAGGGAGTGCCGCATTGTCAGAGGGTCAGTACTGAGGGAGTGCTGCACTGTCAGAGGGTCAGTACTGAGGGAGTGCCGCACTGTCAGAGGGTCAGTGCTGAGGGAGTGCCGCACTGTCAGAGGGTCAGTACTGAGGGAGTGCTGCATTGTCAGAGGGTCAGTACTGAGGGAGTGCTGCACTGTCAGAGGGTCAGTACTGAGGGAGTGCCGCACTGTCAGAGGGTCAGTGCTGAGGGAGTGCTGCACTGTCAGAGGGTCAGTACTGAGGGAGTGCCGCACTGTCAAAGGGCCAGTACTGAGGGAGTGCCGCATTGTCAGAGGGTCAGTACTGAGGGAGTGCTGCACTGTCAGAGGGTCAGTACTGAGGGAGTGCCGCACTGTCAGAGGGTCAGTGCTGAGGGAGTGCCGCACTGTCAGAGGGTCAGTACTGAGGGAGTGCCGCACTGTCAGAGGGCCAGTACTGAGGGAGTGCCGCACTGTCAGAGGGTCAGTGCTGAGGGAGTGCTGCGCTGTCAGAGGGTCAGTACTGAGGGAGTGCTGCGCTGTCAGAGGGTCAGTACTGAGGGAGTGCCGCACTGTCAGAGGGTCAGTGCTGAGGGAGTGCCGCACTGTCAGAGGGTCAGTGCTGAGGGAGTGCTGCACTGTCAGAGGGTCAGTACTGAGGGAATGCCGCACTGTCAGAGGGTCAGTACTGAGGGAGTGCTGCACTGTCAGAGGGCCAGTACTGAGGGAGTGCCGCATTGTCAGAGGGTCAGTACTGAGGGAGTGCCGCACTGTCAGAGGGTCAGTACTGAGGGAGTGCCGCACTGTCAGAGGGCCAGTACTGAGGGAGTGCCGCACTGTCAGAGGGTCAGTACTGAGGGAGTGCCACATTGTCAGAGGGTCAGTACTGAGGGAGTGCTGCACTGTCAGAGGGTCAGTACTGAGGGAGTGCTGCACTGTCAGAGTGTCAGTACTGAGGGAGTGCTGCACTGTCAGAGGGTCAGTGCTGAGGGAGTGCTGCACTGTCAGAGGGTCAGTGCTGAGGGAGTGCTGCGCTGTCAGAGGGTCAGTACTGAGGGAGTGCTGCACTGTCAGAGGGTCAGTACTGAGGGAGTGCCGCACTGTCAGAGGGCCAGTACTGAGGGAGTGCCGCATTGTCAGAGGGTCAGTACTGAGGGAGTGCTGCACTGTCAGAGGGTCAGTACTGAGGGAGTGCCGCACTGTCAGAGGGTCAGTGCTGAGGGAGTGCTGCACTGTCAGAGGGTCAGTACTGAGGGAGTGCCGCACTGTCAAAGGGCCAGTACTGAGGGAGTGCCGCATTGTCAGAGGGTCAGTACTGAGGGAGTGCTGCACTGTCAGAGGGTCAGTACTGAGGGAGTGCCGCACTGTCAGAGGGTCAGTGCTGAGGGAGTGCCGCACTGTCAGAGGGTCAGTACTGAGGGAGTGCTGCATTGTCAGAGGGTCAGTACTGAGGGAGTGCTGCACTGTCAGAGGGTCAGTACTGAGGGAGTGCCGCACTGTCAGAGGGTCAGTGCTGAGGGAGTGCTGCACTGTCAGAGGGTCAGTACTGAGGGAGTGCCGCACTGTCAAAGGGCCAGTACTGAGGGAGTGCCGCATTGTCAGAGGGTCAGTACTGAGGGAGTGCTGCACTGTCAGAGGGTCAGTACTGAGGGAGTGCCGCACTGTCAGAGGGTCAGTGCTGAGGGAGTGCCGCACTGTCAGAGGGTCAGTACTGAGGGAGTGCCGCACTGTCAGAGGGCCAGTACTGAGGGAGTGCCGCACTGTCAGAGGGTCAGTGCTGAGGGAGTGCTGCGCTGTCAGAGGGTCAGTACTGAGGGAGTGCTGCGCTGTCAGAGGGTCAGTACTGAGGGAGTGCCGCACTGTCAGAGGGTCAGTGCTGAGGGAGTGCCGCACTGTCAGAGGGTCAGTGCTGAGGGAGTGCTGCACTGTCAGAGGGTCAGTACTGAGGGAATGCCGCACTGTCAGAGGGTCAGTACTGAGGGAGTGCTGCACTGTCAGAGGGCCAGTACTGAGGGAGTGCCGCATTGTCAGAGGGTCAGTACTGAGGGAGTGCCGCACTGTCAGAGGGTCAGTACTGAGGGAGTGCCGCACTGTCAGAGGGCCAGTACTGAGGGAGTGCCGCACTGTCAGAGGGTCAGTACTGAGGGAGTGCCACATTGTCAGAGGGTCAGTACTGAGGGAGTGCTGCACTGTCAGAGGGTCAGTACTGAGGGAGTGCTGCACTGTCAGAGTGTCAGTACTGAGGGAGTGCTGCACTGTCAGAGGGTCAGTGCTGAGGGAGTGCTGCACTGTCAGAGGGTCAGTGCTGAGGGAGTGCTGCGCTGTCAGAGGGTCAGTACTGAGGGAGTGCTGCGCTGTCAGAGGGTCAGTACTGAGGGAATGCCGCACTGTCAGAGGGTCAGTACTGAGGGAGTGCTGCACTGTCAGAGGGTCAGTACTGAGGGAGTGCCGCATTGTCAGAGGGTCAGTACTGAGGGAGTGCCGCACTGTCAGAGGGTCAGTACTGAGGGAGTGCCGCACTGTCAGAGGGCCAGTACTGAGGGAGTGCCGCACTGTCAGAGGATCAGTACTGAGGGAGTGCTGCACTGTCAGAGGGTCAGTACTGAGGGAGTGCTGCACTGTCAGAGGGTCAGTACTGAGGGAGTGCTGCATTATGTTCCACTCCCAGTGCTCCAACTGGGAAAGGCGCTGAGGAGAGTTTTCCCAGCTGTATGGAGCTAATATTCCTCCCTCAGCTGGGCAGATCTGACTCCCCGTTCATCGCTCCTTGACTGCTTTTGGGGAACAAACTTTGAACAAATGAGCTGACCCTTCCTCCTGGAGTACGTCGATAGCTGGGATGTGCTGTGGGATCTCCTTGGAGTCCAGGATGGTTCATCCTGGACAGTGCTGTTGTTAATGTCAGTCGGAACTGTTCTGAATTCCGAGCCGCTCCGTTGTTGATGGTGTTACAAACTGACAAGGCACTGGGAGGGCCCGTGTTAAAGCATCTGCAGCAGACGGCCAGATCAATGGCCGAGGGGATCTGAGGATTTAGCGAGACGTCTCTGGCTCGCTGTTCAAAGACCTGGAGAAATCTTTCCATAATATTTACCAGAATATCAATCGACAGGATATCAAAGTGATGGTGGACACTGGGGAGCAGGCCAGAGGGTTGCTTGGAGATGCTCACTCTGTAACACACCTGAGAATGTGGGGGGGTGGGGGGCTTTTACAGCAGGCAGGGGGTGGGGGATCAAGTTGGAGAGGTAGCTGGCAGGAGGGTAACAGAGTTGGTATAAACGGGTCTTCTTCTGGTTGGGAAGATGACTGTGTGCCACACAGTGTTGGGGCATCAAGATTTTTACGATTTATATTAACATTGAGAACAAGAGTTGGCAAATCTGGTTTCAGCAAGAGGATTTTTTAAAATTTTATTTACTCGTCACAAGTAGGCTTACGTTAACACGGCAATGAAGCTACTGTGAAAAATCCCCTAGTCGCCACGTTCCGGTACCTGTTTGGGTACACTGAAGGAAAACCTCTCCCAAGGGATTTTCTCCCTCACTTCATTGCATTGTTAACGTAAGCCTACTTGTGACACTGATAAAGAAAATAAAACCTTGGTTAGGCTGCATGTGGAGTATTGCGAGCAGTTCTGTTCGCCACACCACAAGAACACATGGGAACACACTGCAGGATACAAGAGTGTTGCAATTTTGAGGAAAAGGTCTAAACTTACTGTAGTTCTTTACAGTGTTCAGGAGTCCCTTTCGAGATCTTCAAACAGGACAGCACAGTGGTTAGCACTGCTGCCTCACAGCTCCGGAGACCCTGGTTCGATTCCCGGCTTGGGTCACTGTCTGTGTGGGGACTGCACATTCTCCCCGTGTCTGTGTGGGTTTCCTCCGGGTGCTCCGGTTTCCTCCCACACTTCAAAGATGTGTGGGATAGGTCGATTGGCCATGTCAGATTGCTCCTTGGTGTTCCGGGATGCATAGGTTTGAGGGATTTGCAGGGTAAATATGTAGGGTGATGGTGATAGGGCCTGGGTGGGATTGTTGTCAGTGCAGACTCAATGGGCTGAATAGTCTCCTTCTGCACTGTAGGGGTTCTATAATTCATCAAAAAAGGATGTGGAAGGTTTGGAGAGACTGCAAAGAAGATTCACCAGAATGCATCTGTTCTCGAAGGTGTTGGCTATGAGAAGTTGACTAAACTAGGATTGTTTCCACTGAAAAGATGGAGACAGATGTGAGACCTGGTAGAGGTCAACAAGGTTATGAGAGGCACAGACAGGATGGATAATCACAGGCTTTTTTCCAGGTGGAAGTGTCAATTACACGGGGGCACAGGTTCAAGGTGAGAGGGGGAAAGTTTAAGGGAGATGCGCGGGGGGAGGTTTCTCACGCAGGGAGTGGTGGGTGCCTGGAACGTGCTGCCAGAGGAGGTGGTGGAAGCAGGCAGAATGGCATCATTAAGAGGCATCGGGATGGGGACATGAATCGGGAGGGAATAGAGAGAAACGGACCGAGTAAGGGCAGAAGGTTTTTTTTAATTTAGTTAGGGCATCGCGATCGGCACAGGCTTGGAGGGCCAAAGGGCCTGTTCCTGTGCTGTACTTTTCTTTGTTCTTTTTTCTAAATGACTTGGATGAAGGAATGGTGGCTAAATTTGCTGACAGCACAAAGTTAGGTCAGAAAGTAAATTGTGAAGGGAATGTCTAAAGGACACAAGAGGTAAAGCAGGTGGCATGATCAAACCATCCTCCTATCCATTGACTCTGTCTACACTTCCTGCTGCCTCTGAAAACCGCCAGCATAATTAAGGACCCTACGCACCCTGAACATATTTTCTTCCACCTTCTTCCATCAGAAAAAAGATACAAAATTTGACGTCACGTACCAACCAATTCAAGGAAAGAGCTTCTTCCCTACAAACACCAGACTTTTGAATGCACCTATCTTATATTAGGCTGATCTTTCTCTTCTCCCTAGTTATGACTGTAACACTACATTCTGCGCCCTCCCCTTTCTTTCTCTATGAACAGCATGCTTTGTCTGTATAGCGGACAAGAAACAACACTTTTCACTGTATCCCAATACGTGTGACAATAATAAATCAGATCAAAAGATAAGTTGAGACAAAAAAAAGCTGGCAAATGGTATTTAATGTGGGCAATTGTGAAATAGTCCATTTTGGTAGCAAGAATATTGAAGGAATCTAGAAAATTCTAACAGGACGAGAGAGGGGAGATGCAGGCAAGGCGTTCCCAATGGTGGAGAGGTCCAGAATCAGGGGTCACAGTCTGAGGATACAGGGTGGACCATTTACAACAGGGATGAGGAGAAATCTCTTCACCCAGAGCGTGGTCAGTCTGTGGAATGCACGACCACAAAAAGGAATTGAGGCCAAAACGTTGTTTATTTTCTTGGGGTGAAGGGGATCAAAGGATGTGGGGGGAAGGTGGGATGAGGCTATTGAGATGGATGATTAGCCACGATGATAATGAATGGTGCAGCAGGCTTGAAGGGCTGAATGGCCTCCTCCTGTTCTATGATGAGAGTGAGGATCAGGCCAGGAGAGGCTGAGGTGAGCTCAGGCTTAAAGAGTGCGGAGGGTAATGGGATGTGTTGGAAAGTTTAAAGTTTATTTATTCGTCACAAGGAGGCTTACATTAACACTGCAATGAAGTTACTGTGAAAATCCCCCAGTCGCCACACTTTGGTGCCTTTTCAGGTACACTGAGGGAGAATTTAGCACGGCCAATTCACCTAACCAGCACGTCTTTGGACTGTGGGAGGAAACCAGAGCACCCGGAGGAAACCCACGCAGACATGTGGAGAATGTGCAGACTTCGCACAGACGTTGACCCAAGCTGGGAATCGAGCCCTGGACCCTGGTGCTGTGAGCCAGGAGTGATAACCACTGTGTCACCGTGCTGCCCTTGGGTTCTGCAATAACAATCGAGACAACATTGTGTTGTCCTTCTTCCTCCTGTGATAGTGCACCAGAAAGGCTTTCAAAGAGACATTTGTGAGATGCAGGTAATATTGGCGCCATACAAATGCCGTGCGATGACCATCTCCAACAAGAGAGAATCTCCCCTCGACTTTCAGGGGCATTACCATCGCTGCATCTCTCCACTATCCACATCCTGCAGCTTACCATTGACCAGAAACTGAACTGGACTCACTGTGTAAATACTGTGGCTACAAGAGCAGGCAAAAGGCTAGGAATTCCTCAGAGAGTAACTGACTCCCTGTGGTAGTGTGGGCCCTCTAAGGGTGGTTGTTTGTGGGCCACGTGACCATCCTGGGGGGCTATCAAAAACAAGCACATGAACTGTTACCTATCAGGTGCTCTAGAGCAGGTCCTGGTAGCGGGAACGTTTAGGGTGAACCTGGGACCAGACCTGTACCTATCTTGAGTTTGTCTGAATATAGTTTTCACTATTCTTCAATAAACCCCTGCATGATACTTCGCGCTGCAATGCTCCCCAAAGCCTGTTCACCATCTACAAGAACCAGTCAGGAGTGTGATGAATGCTCTCCAATTGTCTAGATGAGTGCAGCTCCAACAACACTCAAGAAGCTCAACACCATCCAAAACAAGGCGAGCCCCGTTTGATTGGGACCCCATCCACCACTTTAAAAGTCCAATCCCTCCACCACCAATGCACACTGGCAGCCGTGTGTACTATCTACATGATACATTGCAGGAACTCACCAAGGCTCCTTGGATAGAACCTTCCAAAACCACAACTACTGCCATCTAGAAGGACAAGGGCAGCAGATACTTGGGACACCTGCAGGTTCCTCTCCAAATCACTCACTATCCTGGTTTGGAAATATATCACAGAATCATAGAATCCCGACTGTGCAGAAGGAGGTCATTCGGCCCATCGAGCCTGCACTGACGACAATTCCACCCAGGCCCTATCCCGTGACCCCATATATTGACCTTGCTAATCCCCCTGACACCGAGAGACACTTTAGCATGACAAATCAACCTAATCCATACATCTTTGGACTGTGGGAGGAAACTGGAGTACCCAGAGGGAACTCACGCAGACACGGGAGGGTGTGCAAACTCCATACAGACAGTGACCCGAGGTTGGAATCGAATCTGGGTCCCAGGCGCTGTGAGGCAGCAGTGTTAACCACTGTGCCGCTGGGCCATTCCTTCACTGTCGCTGGGTCAAAATCCTGGAACTCCCTCATTAACAGCACAGTGGATGTACCTACAACACATGGACAGCAGCGATTCAAGAAGGCAGCTCCCCACCACCTTCTCAAGGGCATCTAGAGATGGGCAATAAATGCTGGCCTGGCCGAAAACACCCGCATCCCGTAAATAAAGAAATGCAAGTTGTGAGCAGGTTGGAGTGGGATGATGGATCGAGATAAATGGGAGTTAGAGAGGTAGCTATCTGGGCACTGTCCAGCAGTCTAATCCTACGGAAAGTCTATCTGGTTTCACTCTGCAATGATCGATGAGTCTGTCAAACGACTGGTGTGAATTTAATATTGGCAGTGATAATGCTGGGAGGATTAAGAGACAATATAAAGAGTGTGGAGATGAAAGGGAAGTGGGGAGGTTAGTTGAAGGAGGTTAGGATTTAAAAGTCATCGACAAATCCCACATCCATCATTGGAGCAACTCCAAAAATGAAACAGTCTGTAAGTGTGAAGCAAGTGTGTCTGTGTGAGTCTGTGTGTGTGTGTTTGTGTGTGTCAGTGAGAGTGTGTGTATGAGCATGTGCGTGTGTCTGCATATGTGTGTTTGTGTGTGTCAGTGGGTGTGTGTTTGTGTGTCAGTGAGAGAGTGTGCATGCGTGTGTGCGTGTGTGTGTGGGTGGGCGTGAGTGTGTGTGTCAGAGAGTGTGTGTTTGTGTGTGTGTATGAGAATGTGTGTTTGAGAGTTTATGTATGTGTGTGAGAATGTCTTGGTGTGTGAGTGTGTGTGTGTGTGTGAGTATGTGTGTCTGTGTGTGTGTGTGAATGAGTGTGTGTGTGTGCGTGAGAGTGAGTGTGTCTGTGTGTGTGTGAGAGTGAGTGTGTGTGTGTGAGTGTGTGTGTGCGTGAGAGTGAGTGTGTGTGTGTGTGTGCGAGAGGGTGTGTGTGAGAGTGTGTGTGTGAGGGTGCGTGTGTGTGTGTGAGAGTGTGTGTGTGTGTGTGTGGGTGTATGTGAGAGTGCGTGTGTGTGTGCGAGAGTGTGCGTGGGTGTGTTTGTGCGTGTGTGTGAGTATGTGTGAGAGTGCAAGTATGTATGTGTGTGTATGTGTGAGAGAGTGTGTGTGGGTGTGTGTGTGGGTGTATGTGAGAGTGTGTGGGTGTATGTGAGAGTGTGTGTGTGTGTGTGTGGGTGTATGTGAGAGCGTGTGTGTGTGTGTGTGTGTGTGTGAGTGAGTATGTGTGAGAGTGCAAGTATGTGTGTGTGGGAGTGTGTGAGAGAGTGTGTGTGTGTGTGTGTGTGTGTGTGTTACCTGTTCTATTTCACATTCCCACAATAGCAACTTCTACGTACGTTGTACTTTCCACTGAATGGTTAGTGATGGTGCTGTGGTAATGTGGCTGGATTAGTAATCCCAGGCTGATGCTCTGGGACATGTGGGTTCGAATCCCAGCATGGCAACTGGTGGAATTCAAATTCAAGCAACCATTGATCAATGGCAATCCAGGAGCCACTATTGTACAAACTCAACAGGCTCACTGATGGCCGTTAGGGAAGGAAATCTGCCATCCTTACATGGTCTGACTGACATATGACTCCAGAGCCACAGCAATGCAGTTAACGGTCCTTATTAATGTTCGAGTGAGACACTCAGTACAAGGGTGATTGGGGGAAGGGCAATAAATGCCTTGACCTTTTTGGCCAAGCTCACACCCTCCATGGAAATAAAATTCTCCCGTGGAACATGGAACCTCGGCAAGTAAAAGCACAAAGAGAGGCCAAATGAGAGGGTTGGAGGAACTGGAGGAGGTTACAGAGATAGGGAGGGTTGTAGGGGCTGGAGGAGGTTATAGAGATAGGGAGGGTTGTAGGGGCTGGAGGACGTTACAGAGATAGGGAGGGTTGTAGGGGCTGGAGGACGTTACAGAGATAGGGAGGGTTGTAGGGGCTGGACGAGGTTACAGAGATAGGGAGGGTTGTAGGGGCTGGAGGAGGTTACAGAGATAGGGAGGGTTGTAGGGGCTGGAGGAGGTTACAGAGATAGGGAGGGTTGTAGGGGCTGGAGGAGGTTACAGAGATAGGGAGGGTTGTAGGGGCTGGACGAGGTTACAGAGATAGGGAGGGTTGTAGGGGCTGGAAGAGGTTACAGAGATAGGGAGGGTTGTAGGGGCTGGAGGAGGTTACAGAGATAGGGAGGGTTGTAGGGGCTGGAGGAGGTTACAGAGATAGGGAGGGTTGTAGGGGCTGGACGAGGTTACAGAGATAGGGAGGGTTGTAGGGGCTGGAGGAGGTCACAGAGATAGGGAGGGTTGTAGGGGCTGGAGGACGTTACAGAGATAGGGAGGGTTGTAGGGACTGGAGGACGTTACAGAGGTAGAGAGAGTTGTAGGGGCTGAAGGAGGTTACAGAAATAGGGAGGGGTACGGGGGCTGGAGTAGGTTACAGAGTTAGGAGAGGCATAGGGACTAGACAAAGTTACAGAGATAGGGAGGAGTACAGGGGCTGGAGGAGGTTACAGAGATAGGGAGGGGTACGGGGGCTGGAGTAGGTTACAGAGTTAGGAGAGGCATAGGGACTAGACAAAGTTACAGAGATAGGGAGGAGTACAGGGGCTGGAGGAGGTTACAGAGATAGGGAGGGGTACGGGGGCTGGAGTAGGTTACAGAGTTAGGAGAGGCATAGGGACTAGACAAAGTTACAGAGATAGGGAGGAGTACAGGGGCTGGAGGAGGTTACAGAGATAGGGACAGTTGTAGGGGCTGGAGGAGATTACAGAGATAGGGAGGGACAAGGCCTGGGAGAGATGTGGAAACAAGGATGTAAATTTCAAAGTGAAGGATCTGCCTGACCAGGAGCCAGGAGCCTGGTGGCTGGAGGATGTGAGAGAGCAGCCCAGAGTGTCTGGAATAGCTGGGTCTGAATGTATCAAAGGCACAGACGAGGGGTTCACCAGGAGATCAGCTGATAGCTGAGGTGAAGCCAGGCAGGGTCACACCAGTGGAGGCGGGCGTTCTTAAAGACAGAACAAACCTAAGAGCGGACTCTCGCCTGCGACTGAAATGTCACTGAACCGCAGGAAGGGGCAGCACAGTGGCACAGGATTTAATACAGCTGCCCCACAGCACCAGGTTCAATCCCAGCCTCAGGTGGTTGTTTCTGTGGAGTCTGCACATTCTCCCATGTCCGCGTGGGTTTCAGGCTGTTATTGGATAGGCACATGGAGCGCAGCAGAATGATAGGGAATGGGATAGCTTGATCTTGGGATTGGACATAGCTCGGCACAACATTGACGGCCGAAGGGCCTGTACTGTACTGTACTGTTCCATGTTCTACATTCCATGTTCCATGTTCTATGTTCCATGTTCTATGTCCTATGTTCTATGTTCCATGTTCTATGTTCCATGTTCTATGTCCTATGTTCTATGTTCCATGTTCTATGTTCCATGTCCTATGTCCTATGTTCTATGTTCCATGTTCTATGTTCCATGTTCTATGTCCTATGTTCTATGTTCCATGTTCTATGTCCTATGTTCTATGTCCTCCGGGTGCTCCAGATGTTCCAAACACCTTCAGAATCAATGGAATTTGTGTCATAACACTGAGGACTGCGGCCGCCAACTTATGCACAGAAAGATCCCACATTCAGCAGTGTAACCATGACGAAAGAATCTGGTTTAGTGCTTCTGTCTGAAGCTGAACCAAAGTGGGCAGGGGGGGGGGGGGGGGGAGCGCGTGGGGAGGCTGGGTATAATCATTAAGAGTACCCACTCTACCTCACTACCTGTGTCAGCATGAGGTGTCATGTACAAGGCTCTGCATTGTATCTCAAAGACACCGAATCCCTTCACAGACAGGAGTATCACATTCTCAATAATGTCAAACTTTTCTTCATGCAATAAACTCCACTCGTGCACTGGAATAGGATATCCAGAAAGAAATGCTCAATATCCTTCCACATATCCAAACAAATCAGGAGATTTTACAATGTAAATATTCAGAAGAGAAAAAAATGGAGCATTCAGAGTAAAGCTCCCTCTAAACTGTCCCATCAAACACTCCCAGGACAGGTACAGCATAGGTTAGATACAGAGTAAAGCTCCCTCTACACTGTCCCCATCAAACACTCCCAGGACAGGTACAGCACAGGGTTAGATACGGAGTAAAGCTCCCTCTACACTGTCCCATCAAACACTCCCAGGACAGGTACAGCACGGGGTTAGATATAGAGTAAAGCTCCCTCTGCACTGTCTCCATGGACTAACCCCGAAAGCTTGCGAGTATATTATCAAATAAATAGGTTGGACTAAAACCTGGTGTTGTCAGACTTTTTACTCCATCAAACACTCCCAGGACAGGTACAGCACGGGGTTAGATATAGAGTAAAGCTCCCTCTGCACTGTCTCCATCAAACACTCCCAGGACAGGTACAGCACGGGGTTAGATATAGAGTAAAGCTCCCTCTGCACTGTCCCCCATCAAACACTCAATGTCTAAGTGTGTGTGTGTGTGTGTGTGTGTGAAGGTATTTTTTAAATTTGATTTGATTTATTATTGTCACATCTATTAGTATTCAGAGAAAAGTATTGTTTCTTGTGTTATACAGGCAAAGCATACCGTTCATAGAGAAGGGAACGAGACAGTGCAGAATGTAGTGATGCAATCTTAGCTAGGACGCAGAGAAAGATCAACTTAAAGTGAGGTTTGTCCATGGCAAGAAGAAGTTGTTCTTGTGTGTGTGCGTGTGTGTGTATATGTGTGTGTGGGTGTATGTGTGCCTGTGTGGGTGTGTGTGTAGATGTATGTGTGTCTGTGTAAGTGTGTCTGTGTATGAGTGCTTGTATGTGTGTGTGCATGTGTGTGTGCGTGTGTGTGTGCACAGGTGTGAGTGTGTCTTTGGGTGTGTGTGTGTGTGTATGTATGCCTGTGTGGGTGTATGTTTGGGTGTGTGCGTGGATGGGTGTGGGTATGTGTATCTGTGTGTGTGGGTGTGATATGTGTGTTGGTGTGTGTGTGTGTGTGGGTGTGTGTGTGGGGGGGGGGGGTAGTGTGGGGGGGTTAGTGTGGGGGGGGTGTGGGTGTGTGTGTGTGTGTGTGTGGGTGTGTGTGTGGGGGGGGTAGTGTGGGGGGGTTAGTGTGGGGGGGTATGTGTGGGTGTGTGTGTGGGTGTGTGTGTGGGGGGGTGTGGGGGTGTGTGTGTGGGTGTGTGTGGGTGGGTGTGTGTGTTGGGGGGTAGTGTGGGGGGGTTAGTGTGGGGGAGGGTGTGTGGGTGTGTGTGTGGGTGTGTGCGTGGGGGGGTGTGGGGGTGTGTGTGTGGGTGGGTGTGTGTGTGGGTGTGTGTGGGTGTGTGTGTTGGGGGGTAGTGTGGGGGGGTTAGTGTGGGGGGGAGTGTGTGGGTGTGTGCGTGGGGGGGTGTGGGGATGTGTGTGTGGGTGTGTGTGTGTGGGTGGTGGGGTGACACGCTCATTACTCATTTCAGATGTGACTTTCTTCAATATCTTTCTATCGATTTATGTGAAGATGCTGAGTTTTGCATCGAGGCAGCGTTCTGCTGACGTGGCCTAGAAAGTGTCACCGTGCCCACCGCTGCTGCAGCCGGAATGTTCCGGAACAGTTCCTTAGCTCTGTGTAGTGCCGAGTCAACACATTGCAGACACCCGGGAGAGAATGGGGAGGCCATGGGGTGGGGGGAGGAGGGGGGAGGGGGACAGGGATGCCGAGATAGAGCTTATTTATTTATCAGCGTCACAAGTAGGCTTACATTAACACTGCAATGAAGTTACTGTGAAATTCCCCTAGTCCCCGCACTCCAGCGCCTGAGGGAGAATTTAGCACGGCACCTCACCAGCGCATCTTTCCGAATGCCGGAGGAAACCCACGCAGACACAGGGAGGATGTGCAGACTCCACACAGACAGAGGCCCCAGCTGGGGATCGAACCTGGGTCCCTGGAGAACAAATGGAAGGCGGAGCAAATGAAACGTTGCTGGAAGGAGTGTTTGGGGTCTTGGATGGCGAGGAGGGAGGAGGCGAAGGGGCGAGCGTTTCACCTTCTGCAATTGTCAGGGGTAGTGTCACGGGAAGGGGAGTGGGGTGCGATGGAGGGGTGGATCGGGGTGTCACAGAGGGAACGGCCCCTGCAAAATGCTGAAGGGAGGCTGAGGGGAAGATGTGTTGGGCAGAGGCATCATGCTGGAGTTGGCGGATAGGGTGGAGGACGATCCTTTGAATGCGGAGGCTGATGAGGTGAAAGTGAGGACGAGGGACATCCTCTATTCTGCTGGAGATTCCAGAGTACTAAAAAAGTCAGCCGGCCTCCACTGCTCTCCGTGGGAGAGAGATCCCAACAATTCACCAGTCTCTGAGGGAAAGAAGTTCCCCACATCTCTGTCTCAATTGGGAAGAGACCCCCCCCATCTTTCTGAACTGTCCCTCACACCCACCCTCTCGAGGTTCCAATCTCTCCCACAAGGGGAAACGTTCTCTCAGTCTCTGCCCTGTTGAATGTCCTCAGGATGGTGTATGTTTGCGGAAGATTCTCTCTCATTCTTTCCAACTCCAATGGATACTGGCCCAACCTTTCATCAAAACCCTGTGTCAGCTATGACTCTCACCAACTTTTACAGATGCACTGTAGCAAGCATTCTTTCTGGTTGTGTCACAGCTTGGTATGGGCTCCTGCTCCTGCAGGAAACTACAAAAGGTTGTGAATATAACCCAATCCATCACGCAAACCAGCCTCCCATCCATTGACACTGTCTACACTTCCCACTGCCTCAGCAAAGCAGCCAATATAATCAATGACCCCCACACAACCCGGATACTCTCTCTTCCACCTTCCTCTGTTGGGAAAAAGGTACAAAATTCTAAGGTCATGTACCAACCGACCTTCATCTCTGCTGCCATCAGACTTTTGAATGAACCTACCTCACACTAAGTTGATCTTTCTCTGCACCCTAGCTCTGACTGTAACAGTACATTCTGCACTGTCTCCTTTCCTCCTCTATGAACGGTATGCCTTGTCTGTAATAGCATGCAAGAAACAGTACTTTTCACTGTATACTAATACACGTGACAATAATACATCAAATCAAGTCAAGCCCCCTGCTCGTGGGCTATGGGCATTGCTGGCTGGCTCAGCATTTATTGCCCATCCCTGAGGGCATTTAAGAATCAATCACATTGTTGTGGGTCTGGAGTCACATGTAGGTGTAAGAATGGCCGATTTTGTTCCCTAAAACACATTCATGAACTAGATGGGTTTTTCCGACAATTGACAATGATTTCTTGGTCATCAGTAGATTCCTAATTCCAGATATTTTTTTAACTGGGTTCAAATTTCACCATCTGCTGCGGTGGGATTCGAACCCAGGTCCCCAAAACATTAGCTGAGCTTCTGGGTCAATAGATATACCCAGCAATTCAGGCCTCACAGTCTAAGCAAGGTGGTGGAGAAGTGTCTAGAACCATCCCTGAACCGTCCAGAACCGTCACACCCGGGGTTCCAGAGGCACAATTAGCAGCTATTTGGACAAGTGAGGTATGAATAAATGAAAGGCAGAGAGAGAGAGAGAGAGAGAGAGATAGTGGGTGCTCAGTGATGAAGATTATCAGAGAATACAGCAGGATATCGATAGGCTGGAAAATTGGGCAGAGAAACGGCAGATGAAATTCAATCTGGACAAATGCGAGGTGATGCATTTTGGTGGATCCAATTCAGGTGGAAGTTATAAAATAAATGGCAGAACCATCAGGAAACACACAGAAAGATCTGGGAATACATTTTGTACCTCAGACAAGTCAGTTTTGCGTTGGTGGTTAGCGATTGTTGTATAATAATTAAAGCAATCTAGTTGTGCAGTGCACGATGCCAGTGCAGGATACACCACTCACTGCCAGAGGGTGGACTGTCAAAGCTGAGGGAAGATCACCAAGAACAGAGACTCTAACCATCACCCCCTGACATTCATTGGTGTCACCTCACTGAATCCCCCACTGTCAACATCCTTGAGGCTACCATTGACCAGAAACTCAACTGGACCCACCACATAAACACAATGAGAGTTACGAGAAGAGGTCAGAGACTGGGAATACTGCGGCGAGTAACTCACCTCCTGATGCCCCAAAGCCTATCCACCATCTACAAGGCACAAAGTCAGTGTGATGGAATATTCCCCACTTGCCTGGATGGGTGGAGCTCCAACAACATCCAAAAAGTTCAACACCATCCAGGACAAAGCAGCCTGTTTGATTGGTATCACAAACATTCAATCCCTCCACCAACCGACACTCAGTAGCAGCAGTGTATACGATCTACAACATGCACTGCAGCAATTCACTAAAGATCCTGAGACAGCACCTTCCAAACCCATGATCACTTCCACCCAGAAGGACAAGGGCAGCGGATAAATGGGAATATCACCACCTGCAAGTTCCCCTCCCGCTCACTATCCTGACCTGGAAATATATCGGCCGTTCCTTCGCAGTCGGTGGGTCAAAATCCTGGAGTTCCCTCCCTAACAGCACTGTGGGTCAACCCACAGAACGTGGACTGCAGTGATTCAAGAAGGCAGCTCACCACCACCTTCTCAAGGGCAACTAGGGATGGACGCTAAACGCAGGCCAGCCAGTGACTCCCATGTCCCAAGAGTGAATAATAAAAGATGCAGGGGTAACAAGATCAGGAAAATGAAAAGTGTGACTGCAGAGTTAGAGAGAGAGAGACAAAGAGAGAGAGACACAATAAGAGAGACAGACAGACAGACAGACAGAGAGAGAGAGAGAGAGACGGACAGAGAGAGAGAGAGAGATGGACAGAGAGAGAGAGAGATGGACAGAGAGAGAGAGAGAGATGGACAGAGAGAGAGAGAGAGACGGACAGAGAGAGAGAGAGAGATGGACAGAGAGAGAGAGAGAGAGAGAGACGGACAGAGAGAGAGAGAGAGTTGGACAGAGAGAGAGAGAGAGATGGACAGAGAGAGAGAGAGAGAGACGGACAGAGAGAGAGAGAGAGAGAGACGGACAGAGAGAGAGAGAGAGATGGACAGAGAGAGAGATGGACAGAGAGAGAGAGAGAGAGATGGACAGAGAGAGAGTGAGAGAGACGGACAGAGAGAGAGAGAGAGAGAGAGATGGACAGAGAGAGAGTGAGAGAGACGGACAGAGAGAGAGAGAGACGGACAGAGAGAGAGAGAGAGATGGACAGAGAGAGAGTGAGAGAGACGGACAGAGAGAGAGAGAGAGAGAGAGATGGACAGAGAGAGAGTGAGAGAGACGGACAGAGAGAGAGAGAGACGGACAGAGAGAGAGAGAGACGGACAGAGAGAGAGAGAGAGATGGACAGAGAGAGAGAGAGAGAGACGGACAGAGAGAGAGAGCTTCCATCTTAACAGCGCTGCGACAGTTCAGACCTGTCGCAAAGTATGGTGCCTGTCCTTCCTGGGACAGACAAGCCCTGGGGGAGGACAGAAAACCAACACAGACAGGGGGAAGTGAGGAATCCAGGCCTCAAATCCCAGCAATTTAAAAATCCAGGGCATTGGGAAAGGAGAGAGGGGAAAATATTTCAATACGGAGTGACATTAACCATTCAAAAAACAGAAGGATTTGTGGGAAATTAAAACACACTCCATCCAATGGTTCACCTTGAAATGGAACGCAGGAGCAGTGAGATCTCACAGTGAGTGCACACTCGTCTGAAGGAGGCAGCACAAGTTCAGATGACTGTTTAAAAGCTATCTCCATAACCTCCTCCATCCCTCACAACCCTCCCTATCTCCATAACCTCCTCCATCCCCCACAACCCTCCCTATCTCCATAACCTCCTCCATCCCCCACAACCCTCCCTATCTCCATAACCTCCTCCATCCCTCACAACCCTCCCATCTCCATAACCTCCTCCATCCCCCACAACCCTCCCTATCTCCATAACCTCCTCCATCCCCCACAACCCTCCCTATCTCCATAACCTCCTCCATCCCCCACAACCCTCCCTATCTCCATAACCTCCTCCATCCCCCACAACCCTCCCTATCTCCATAACCTCCTCCATCCCCCACAACCCTCCCTATCTCCATAACCTCCTCCATCCCCCACAACCCTCCCTATCTCCATAACCTCCTCCATCCCCCACAACCCTCCCTATCTCCATAACCTCCTCCATCCCCCACAACCCTCCCTATCTTCATAACCTCCTCCATCCCCCACAACCCTCCCTATCTCCATAACCTCCTCCATCCCCCACATCCCTCCCTATCTCCATAACCTCCTCCATCCCCCACAACCCTCCCTATCTCCATAACCTCCTCCATCCCCCACAACCCTCCCTATCTCCATAACCTCCTCCATCCCCCACAACCCTCCCTATCTCCATAACCTCCTCCATCCCCCACAGCCCTCCCTATCTCCATAACCTCCTCCATCCCCCACAACCCTCCCTATCTCCATAACCTCCTCCATCCCCCACAACCCTCCCTATCTCCATAACCTCCTCCATCCCCCACAACCCTCCCTATCT
The DNA here is from genome assembly GCF_965287045.1 of Carcharhinus amblyrhynchos. NCBI lineage: Eukaryota > Metazoa > Chordata > Chondrichthyes > Carcharhiniformes > Carcharhinidae > Carcharhinus > Carcharhinus amblyrhynchos. Next base: position 29,818 of record NW_027650075.1, on the reverse strand, counting down.
CCATAACCTCCTCCATCCCCCACAACCCTCCCTATCTCCATAACCTCCTCCATCCCCCACAGCCCTCCCTATCTCCATAACCTCCTCCATCCCCCACAACCCTCCCTATCTCCATAACCTCCTCCATCCCCCACACCCTCCCTATCTCCATAACCTCCTCCATCCCCCACAACCCTCCCTATCTCCATAACCTCCTCCATCCCCCACAACCCTCCCTATCTCCATAACCTCCTCCATCCCCCACAGCCCTCCCTATCTCCATAACCTCCTCCATCCCCCACAACCCTCCCTATCTCCATAACCTCCTCCATCCCCCACAACCCTCCCTATCTCCATAACCTCCTCCATCCCCCACATCCCTCCCTATCTCCATAACCTCCTCCATCCCCCACAACCCTCCCTATCTCCATAACCTCCTCCATCCCCCACAACCCTCCCTATCTCCATAACCTCCTCCATCCCCCACAACCCTCCCTATCTCCATAACCTCCTCCATCCCCCACAGCCCTCCCTATCTCCATAACCTCCTCCATCCCCCACAACCCTCCCTATCTCCATAACCTCCTCCATCCCCCACATCCCTCCCTATCTCCATAACCTCCTCCAACCCCCACAACCCTCCCTATCTCCATAACCTCCTCCATCCCGCACAACCCTCCCTATCTCCATAACCTCCTCCATCCCCCACAACCCTCCCTATCTCTATAACCTCCTCCATCCCCCGCAACCCTCCCTATCTCCATAACCTCCTCCATCCCCCGCAACCCTCCCTATCTCCATAACCTCCTCCATCCCCCGCAACCCTCCCTATCTCCATAACCTCATCCAGCCCCCACCACCCTCCCTGTCTCTGAAACCTCCTCCAGCCCCTACACCCCTCCCTATCTCTTTAACTTCCTCCAGTCCCTACAACCCTCCCTCTGTAACCTCCTCCATCCTTTACAACCCTCCCTATCTCTGTAACCTCGTCCAGCCCCTACAACCCTCTATAGCTCTGTAACCTCCTCCAACTCCTACAACTCTCCCTATCCCTGTAACCTCCTCCAGCCCCTACAATCCTCCCTATCCCTGTAACGTCCTCCAGTACTTCCAACGCTCCCTATCCCCATAACCTCCTCCAGCCCTTACAACACTCCCTATCTCTGTAGCCACTTCCAGTCCCTACAATCCTCCCTTATCTTTGTAACTTCCTCCAGTCCCTACAATGCCCCTATCCCCACAATCTCCTCCAGCCCCTACAGCCCTTCCTATCTCTAACTCTCCCTAATTCCAGCTTCTTACACATCGCGCCTCCACAGAGTCCTGCAAGGCAGGAGGGAGCCATCAGTCATCGAGTCAGCACCGACTCTCTGACACGGTATCTTACCCAGGTCCTTTCCCCTGCCCTACCCCTGTAACCGCACACATTCTCCATGGCCAATCCACCGACCCCACACATCTTTGGAATGTGGGAGGAAACCGGAGCAGCGGAAGGAAACCCATGCAGACACGGGGAGAACGCGCAGACTCCACACATACAGTCATCCGGGGCTGGAGCTGAACCCGGGTTGCTGGCACTATGGCGCAGTAGTGCCAACCATTGTGCCACCATGCCACCCTCAATCCAGTGGAGCCCTCTCTCCCAGAACGGAAGAGGGAGGGGCAGGAGGTGGTACAGGGGAGGGCGGAGGGGGACAGGGTTTTTGTTTTAAGTATATGAAGGCCCAGGTATGAGCATTCTTTAGAAAGTTTGGGAAAACAACAGGAGCCCAACAAAAGGCTGAAGAGTGGGACTGTGCTCAGTGTCTGACTGAGTGACAGAGGAAAGGCCCAGGACATCGTGGCCCACTAATCCCTGACCTGAATTCTGACCCTACCATGAGGTGTTCCCAGTCTGCTAACTCCAGCACACTCCGATGGTTGTGTGAAGCTATGGACACATTGTTCCACACCACCGCTGCTCAGCACACCAACTGCAATCTGACTAAATTAAGCCCTTTGCTTAGGCTTCATTAAATCAAGCCCTTTGCTTAGGCCTCATTAAATAAAGCCCTTTCCTTAGGCCTCACTAAATAAAGTCCTTTGCTTAGGCCTCACTAAATAAAGTCCTTTGCTTAGGCCTCATTAAATAAAGCCCTTTGCTTAGGCCTCATTAAATAAAGCCCTTTCCTTAGGCCTCACTAGATAAAGTCCTTTGCTTAGGCCTCATTAAATAAAGCCCTTTCCTTAGGCTTCACTAAATAAAACCATTTGCTTAGGTCTCATTAAATAAAGTCCTTTGCTTAGGCCTCACTAAATAAAACCCTTTGCTTAGGCCTCATTAAATAAAGCCCTTTGCTTAGGCCTCATTAAATAAAGTCCTTTGCTTAGGCCTCACTAAATAAAACCCTTTGCTTAGGCCTCACTAAATAAAACCATTTGCTTAGGTCTCATTAAATAAAGTCCTTTGCTTAGGCCTCACTAAATAAAACCCTTTGCTTAGGCCTCATTAAATAAAACCCTTTGCTTAGGCCTCATTAAATAAAGCCCTTTGCTTAGGCCTCACTAAATAAAGCCTTTTGCTTAGGCCTCACTAAATAAAGCCCTTTGCTTAGGCCTCGCTAAATAAAGCCCTTTGCTTAGGCCTCATTAAATAAAATGAGGCGATGCTGGCGTTGGACTGGGATGGACACAGTAAGAAGTCTCACAACACCAGGTTAAAGTCCAACAGGTTTATCTGGTAGCACAAGCTTTGGGAGCACTGCTCCTTCATCAGGTGAGTGGAGGATTGGGTTCACAAACAGGGCATATATAGACACCGACTCAAGTTACAAAATAATGGTTGGAATGCGAGTCTTAACAGGTAATCAAATCTTTGCTGGTACAGACAATATGAGAGGAGAGAGGGTTAAGCACAGGTTGAAGAGATGTGTATTGTCCCCAGTCAGGAGAGTTAGTGAGATTTTGCAAGCCCAGACAAGTTGTAGAGGTTACAGATAGTGCGACATGAACCCAAGATCCTGGTTGAGACCGTCCTCATGTGTGTGGAGCTTGGCTATCAGTCTCTGTTCAGCAATTCTGCTGTATGTCTTGAAGGCTGCCTTCCCAAGGCACGGTACATGGTGAACTGGTGCGGCAACAGTAATCTCTCCCTCAATGTCAACAAAATAAAGGAGATTGCCATCGACTTCAGGGAGCATGAAGGAGAACTTCCCCTGTCCACATCAATGGAGACGAAGTAGAAAGGGTCAAGAGCTTGAAGATTTTAGGCATCCAGATCACCAACAACCTATCCTGGTCTCCCCATATCGACATTATAGTTAAGAAAGCTCACCAACGCCTCTACCTTCTCAGAAGACTAAGGAAATTTGGCTTGTCAGCTACGACGCTCACCAACTTTTACAGATGCACCATAGAAAGCGTTCTTTCAGGTTGTAACATAGCTTGTTATGGCTGAATAAACTAGGCTTGTACTCGTTAGAGTTTAGAAGAATGAGGGGAGATCTCATTGAGACGTATAAGATGATGAATGGGATGGATAGGATAGAGGTGGAAAGACTCTTCCCGCTCAAAAGAGACAGTAGGACTAGGGGGCACAGCCTCAAGATAAAGGGGGGGCTGTTTAGAACGGAGTTGAGGAGGAACTTCTTCACTCAAAGGGTGGTGAATCTCTGGAATTCTCTGCCCGTTGAAGTGGTGGAGGCTGCCTCGCTAAATATTTTTAAGACGCGGGTTGATGGGTTTTTGATGAGAGAGGGGATTAAGGGTTATGGGGAGAGGGCGGGAATGTGGAACTGAGCCACGACAGATCAGCCATGATCTTATTGAATGGCGGGGCAGGCTCGAAGGGCCAGATGGCCTACTCCTGCTCCTATTTCTTATGTTCTTATGTTCTTATGTCCTGCTCTGCCCAAGGCCACAAGGAACTACAAAAGGTTGTGAATGTAGCCCAGTCCATCACGCAAACCAGCCTCCTATCCACTGACCCTATCTACACTTCCTGCTGCCTCAGCAAAGCAGCCAGCATAATTAAGGACCGCACGCACCTTGGACATTCTCTCTTCCATCTTCTTCCTTTGAGAAAAAGATGCAAAAGTCTGAGGTCACGTATCAACCAACTCAAGAACAGCGGCAACAGACGGATGAACATTGACAATCACCAGGCAGGAGTGTTCTCCTGTTGGCGAACACTTCAGTGGTCACGGGCATTCAGCCTCTGATCTTCGGGTAAGCGTTCTCCAAGGCGGCCTTCACGACACACAATAACGCAGAGTCACTGAGCAGAGACTGATAGCCAAGTTCCGCACACATGAGGACGGCCTCAACCGGGATCTTGGGTTCATGTCGCACTATCTGTAACCCCCGTGACTTGCCTGGATTTGCAAAATCTCATTAACTGTCCTGTCTAGAGACAATACACATCTCTTCAACCTGTGCTTAACCCTCTCTCCACTCACATTGTCTGTACCTGTAAAGATTTGATTACCTGTAAAGACTCGCATTCCAACCATTATTTTGTAAATTGAGTTATGTCTTTATATGCCCTGTTTGCGAACCCAATCCTCCAGTCACCTGCTGAAGGGGCAACGCTCCGAAAGCTCGTGCCGCCAAATAAACCTGTTGGACTTTAACCTGGTATTGTAAGACTTCTTACTCATTAATTAAAGCCCTTTGCTTGAGCCTCACTTAATAAAGCCTTTGCTTAGGCCTCACTAAATAAAGCCCTTTGTTTAGGCCTCACAAAATAAAACCCTTTGCTTAAACCTCACAAAATAAAGCCGTTTGCTTAGGCCTCACTAAATAAATCCCCTTGCTTAGACCTCGCTAAAAAAAACCCTTTGCTTAGGCTCCACTAAATAAAACCCTTTGCTTAGGTCTCACTGAATAAAGCCCTTTGCTTAGGCTTCACAAAATAAAGCCTTTCTCTAGGCCTCATTAAATAAAGTCCTTTGCTTAGGCCTTACTCAATAAAGCCCTTTGTTTAGGCCTCACTAAATAAAGCCCTTTGCTTAGGCTTCACGAAATAAAGTTTTTTTCTAGGCCTCATTAAATAAAACTTTTGCTTAGGCCTCATTGAATAAAGCCCTTCGCTTAGGCTTCATGAAATAAAGTCTTTGTCTAGGCCTCATTAAATAAAACCTTTTGCTTAGGCTTCACTAAATAAAACCTTTGCTTAGGCCTCACAGAATAAAGTCCTTTACTTAGGCTTCACGAAATAAAGTTTTTGTCTAGGCCTCATTAAATAAAACCTTTTGCTTAGGCCTCACTAAATAAAGCCCTTTGCTTAGGCCTCACTAAATAAAGCCCTTTGCTTAGGCCTCACTAAATAAAGCCCTTTGCTTAGGCCTCACTAAATAAAGCCCTTTGCTTAGGTCTCACTAAATAAAGCTCTTTGCTTAGGCCTCACTAAATAAAGCCCTTTGCTTAGGTCTCACTAAATAAAGCTCTTTGCTTAGGCCTGAGTCACTTTCAACACACTTGATAATCATTACGTTCCGGTAACAACTGGCAAGAATTGTAGCGCTTTGAAGGATATTTCTCAAGGGTACATCTGTCCTCGCGTTTCCCTATTTCCGGTTTCTGATTGATATTATTATTCTCTCTCGCCAAACAGATCAGTTCAAAGTAACAGGAGTGGGGAAGGTATTAGCATCCACATAGATTACAGGCGAGCCATTCGTCACTGCAATATTGATTGTGAACAGCTCCTATCTGTCCAATGCATATTATATGTAATATGCGTGTTGTCAGCCTTGGCTCAGTGCGTGGCGATTCCCCCCCCATCCCCCTCCCCCACTGCCCCTCTCCTTGAAATCAGAGTGTCCAGAGATTTGAGCACACGAGCCAGGCGGAGGGAGCACTGCTCAGTCTGACATGCTGCTTTTCAGATGAGATGTCAAACTGGCAATGCCCGAGGGGTAACTTGGCACTGCCCACTGGGTATCAGGCAGTGCCGATGGGGACAGGGGTAGGTGGAGTGGGACTAATGGGTGGGTGGGGCCTGTTGCCATTCTGCATTTGGGATCAGAGGGTTGGTGGCAGACGCGGGCTATCTGGGTCGGGCGGGTGGGGGTGTGGGGCTCGGGGCTGCTGGGGTGTGGGTCAGGACTGCTGGGAACGCGGAACTGTCAGGGGAGGGGATGGTTTGGGAGGTTGGAGCTGGCCAGCAGGGGGTTCTGGGAGATTGGAGCTGGCCAGCAGGGGGTTCTGGGAGATTGGGGCTGGCCAGCAGGGGGTTCTGGGAGATTGGGGCTGGCCAGCAGGGGGTTCTGGGAGATTGGGGCTGGCCAGCAGGGTGTTCTGGGAGATTGGGGCTGGCCAGCAGGGGGTTCTGGGAGATTGGAGCTGGCCAGCAGGGGGTTCTGGGAGATTGGGGCTGGCCAGCAGGGGGTTCTGGGAGATTGGAGCTGGCCAGCAGGGGGTTCTGGGAGATTGGGGCTGGCCAGCAGGGGGTTCTGGGAGATTGGGGCTGGCCAGCAGGGGGTTCTGGGAGATTGGGGCTGGCCAGCAAGGGGTTCTGGGAGATTGGGGCTGGCCAGCAGGGGGTTCTGGGAGATTGGGGCTGGCCAGCAAAGGGTTCTGGGAGATTAGGGCTGGCCAGCAGGGGGTTCTGGGAGATTGGGGCTGGCCAGCAGGGGGTTCTGGGAGATTGGAGCTGGCCAGCAGGGGGTTCTGGGAGATTGGGGCTGGCCAGCAGGGGGTTCTGGGAGATTGGGGCTGGCCAGCAGGGGGTTCTGGGAGATTGGGGCTGGCCAGCAAGGGGTTCTGGGAGATTGGGGCTGGCCAGCAGGGGGTTCTGGGAGATTGGGGCTGGCCAGCAAAGGGTTCTGGGAGATTAGGGCTGGCCAGCAGGGGGTTCTGGGAGATTGGGGCTGGCCAGCAAGGGGTTCTGGGAGATTGGGGCTGGCCAGCAGGGGGTTCTGGGAGGTTGGAGCTGGCCAGCAGGGGGTTCTGGGAGATTGGAGCTGGCCAGCAGGGGGTTCTGGGAGATTGGGGCTGGCCAGCAGGGGGTTCTGGGAGGTTGGAGCTGGCCAGCAGGGGGTTCTGGGAGATTGGATCTGGCCAGCAGGGGGTTCTGGGAGATTGGAGCTGGCCAGCAGGGGGTTCTGGGAGATTGGGGCTGGCCAGCAGGGGGTTCTGGGAGATTGGGGCTGGCCAGCAAGGGCTTCTGGGAGATTGGGGCTGGCCAGCAGGGGGTTCTGGGAGACTGGGGCTGGCCAGGGTGTGGGGCTTGCCTGGGGTGGATCTGGGGAGCCAGGGATCAGGGGCTGGGAGGGGGGGTCGGAGAAGCAGTGATGGGGGTTGTGGGGCTGGCAGCGATTAGGAGGCTGGCAGTGCGGGGCGACTGTGCCAATCTCAGCATTGACAGATCGGCGCGTGCGCAGTGACTCGCTCAGCGCTAAGCTGCCGTCTCCCCAGAGGGAATAGGCCCCGTCACTGATTTTAAACTGGAATCTCGCTGGGACATTGTGCAGTGCTCCGAATGTGGGAGATTCCATCTGAAAATCCCACTCACAAACTGGGGAGAATCCCGGTTGAAATGTCATGTCAATTTACCATGGATAATCCCTCTAACCTGCACGTTCTTGGACCGTGGGAGGAAACCGGAGCACCCAGAGGAAACCCGCGCAGACATGGGGAGAACATGCAGACTCCGCACAGTCAGTGAGCCGAGACGGGAATCGAACCCAGGTCTGTGGCGCTGCGAGGCCAGTACTGATGACCCTCTAGTTCTGGTCTCACTCCTTCTGGGGTCCCTGGGGAAACCACTTCACAATTGTAAGTGACAGCCAGGCTGCTGTGGACCGGAGTAACGCACCTTTCCGGCTAAAAAGTCTTTTGGCTTTTCCTGCAAAACCCAGGGCCTCCTGGTTACCGTGACGATGGTCAATCCTTTCACACCCTTGTCAGGGAAACACTTTTTGTGCAGGGATCCTGCAGCCGCCATTGCTCCCTTACCTGACCCCTCACCCATCCCCAAATCACACCCTCCCCAGCTCCACCAACCACCCCCCCAATCCCCTCACCCATCCCCAAACCACCCCCGAGCCCCACTATCCACCCCCCCAATCCCCTCACCCATCCCCAAACCACCCCCGAGCCCCACTATCCACCCCCCCAATCCCCTCACCCATCCCCAAACCACCCCCGAGCCCCACTATCCACCCCCCCAACCCCCTCACCCATCCCCAAACCACCCCCGAGCCCCACTATCCACCCCCCCAACCCCCTCACCCATCCCCAAACCACCCCCGAGCCCCACTATCCACCCCCCCAATCCCCTCACCCATCCCCAAACCACCCCCGAGCCCCACTATCCACCCCCCCAATCCCCTCACCCATCCCCAAACCACCCCCGAGCCCCACTATCCACCCCCCCAATCCCCTCACCCATCCCCAAACCACCCCCGAGCCCCACTATCCACCCCCCCAACCCCCTCACCCATCCCCAAACCACCCCCGAGCCCCACTATCCACCCCCCCAACCCCCTCACCCATCCCCAAACCACCCCCGAGCCCCACTATCCACCCCCCCAACCCCCTCACCCATCCCCAAACCACCCCCGAGCCCCACTACCCACCCCCCCAATCCCCTCACCCATCCCCAAACCACCCCCGAGCCCCACTATCCACCCCCCCAATCCCCTCACCCATCCCCAAACCACCCCCGAGCCCCACTATCCACCCCCCCAATCCCCTCACCCATCCCCAAACCACCCCCGAGCCCCACTATCCACCCCCCCAATCCCCTCACCCATCCCCAACCCTCCCCAGCCCCACCAACCACCCCCCCAATCCCCTCACCCATCCCCAAACCACCCCCGAGCCCCACCAACCCCTTCCAGCCCCACCAACCATCCCAAACCCCAACCCCTCATCCATCACCAAACCCCCTCCACCTCCCCCCCAGCCCCCCTTTCACACAATAGAGGGGTCGGTTATAAAAACTGCTCCCGCTTTCTTTGGCGGGGGGAGCAGCACCTACACAGACTGGGTCCTATTACCAAATCGGAAGCGATGGCTGGGATTTTCCATTCCCCAGTGGACGGCTCTTCCAGCAAAGGAGGCGGCCGTCCTCTGGCTGCCGGCTGGGATCTTCCAGTCCCGCCGCAGTCAGCGGCCATTACCGTTGCTCTCAGGCCATCCTACCTGGGGAATCTGCTGTGGGGTGTGCATGGGGGGCAACGCGGTGACTCTTGGCGGGACACCACCACAGGGGTCGGATCTCAAACAATGACAAGACAGAGTACAGGAATGAGATCGAGAATCTGGTGAACTGGTACGGCAACAATAATCTCTCCCTCAATGTCAACAAAACGAAGGGGAGTGTCATCAACTTCAGGAAACGTAAAGGAGAACATGCCCCTGTCTACATCAATATGGATAAAGTAGAAAGGATTTAGAGCTTCAAGATTTTAGGTGTCCAGATCACCAACAACCCCCCTCATGCCGACACTATAGTTAAGATAGCCCACCAACGCCTCTACTTTCTCAAAAGACGAAGGAAATTTGGCATGTCAGCTATGACTCTCACCAATTTTTACAGAAACCATTCCTTCTGTTTGTATCACATTGCTTGTACGGCTCCTGCTTTGCCCAAGGCCACAAGAAACTACAAAGGGTTACGAACGTAGCCCAATCCATCACACAACACATCCAGTGACTCTATCCACACTTCCCGATGACTCGGAAAAGCAGCCAACATATTCAAGGCCCCCTCACACCCCGGACGTTCTCTCTTCCACTTTCTTCTGTCAGGAAAAAGATACAGAATCAGGTACCAACTGACTCAAGAACAGCCTCCCCCCTGCTGCCATCAGATATTTGAATGGACCTACCTTATATTAAGCTGATCTTTCTCTATGCCTTATCCATAACGGGAACACTACATTCCACACCTTCTACTTTCCTTCTCCCCTGTGTACAATGGTGTGTTTTCTCTGTATAGTGCGCAAGAAGCAATACTTTTCACTGAATCCCAATACACGTGACAATAAATTAAATCAAATCCATTTTCAACCTCACTGTACCAGTACTGCTACTTCACTGGCGACAGGAGCTGCCCCCCTCTGGATCATAGAATCCTTACAGTGGAGAAGGAGGCCATTTGGCCCATCGAGCCTGTACTGACAACAATCCCACGTGAGCCCTACTCCCATAATCCCGTGCATTTACCCCGCTAACCCCTCTAAATTACTCATCCTGGGGCACGAAGGGGCATCTAACTCACACATCTTTGGACGGTGGGAGGAAACCGGAGCACCCAGAGGAAACCCACGCAGACACGGGGGGGGATCTCCACATAGACAGTGACCCCCAGCTGGGAATCGAACCCGGGTCCCTGGAGCTGTGAGGCAGCAGTGCTAACCACTGTGCCGCCCAGAAAAAAGACCCTGTAAAGATTGGAAATAAGAATATCCGTGGAAACTATTTCCCGTTTCCTCTCTGGTAATGCAGGTAACTAAGCAACCCCACCCCCACAGCAATCCCACAGGTCTAAACCCCCCCCCCCCCCGCCAACACATTATTTACACTACGTAACTACCCACCCCCCCACTGACTGCAGGAATGAGCCCGGTCTTATTGGGAGACAAGTTATGGCCGCAAACTCTGTTTGCTGTTGCTCGTGGGGGGGGGGGAGTAGGGTAGCGGGGGTCAGGGGGGGGGGGTCCTTTTTTTGACAACAACAACAACAACAAAAGTAGACTCTGTTCGCTGAGTGAGTGGAGTTAGCCCCGCCTCGCCAGCAACCTCATTGGTCGGCGCTGATTGGCTCAGTTATAGGCCGTCCCCTCCTGTCCCGCCTCGGGAATCGCCCCCCCCCCCCCCATCACCCCCCACCCCCCCCCCCCCCCCCCCCCGCCGGTTAAACGGTCGGAACGCCATCCCATTTATTGCGGGGAAAAAAGGTGAATTAAACGGCGCGGGTAGCAATTGAAATTGATTCGCCTTTCAGAATCCCTCCTGAAGTTTATTAGGTTTCATTGAGAGCAGCTCGCAGCTCCTGACAGGAGTGTGACATGAAGAACAGCCATTAGTAATGACTGCTATTTTTGAGTAATTCTGTTGGCTGTCAACTGGAAAGTGAATAGAAAAAGTGGACAAAGTAATGAAAGGAGACAGAAGACGAGTTTCACTTCTGGAACGAGACTCTAACGCACTCCGCGGAGCGAAATGGAGAGGTAAAGACAGATGTGTAGATAAATAGGGGGCATGATAAGAAAATATTGAGAGCGGGCACTTCAGGTCGATAGGCAGAGGAATTGAAGAATCACAGGAAAGTGGAATGCAATGGAGAAACAAAGAGATGGGGGAGAGAGAGAGTGCAGCAGAGAGAGAGAGGGAGATAGAGAGAGAGAGAGAGAGCAGCTCAGAGAGAGAGAGAGCAGCAGAGAGAGAGAGGGAGATAGAGAGAGAGAGAGAGAGCAGCTCAGAGAGAGAGAGAGCAGCAGAGAGAGAGAGAGAGAGAGCAGCTCAGAGAGAGAGAGAGCAGCAGAGAGAGAGAGAGAGAGAGCAGCTCAGAGAGAGAGAGCAGCACAGAGAGAGAGAGCAGCACAGAGAGAGAGAGAGAGAGCAGGTCAGAGAGAGAGAGAGAGAGCAACACAGAGAGAGAGAGAGAGAGCAACACAGAGAGAGAGAGCAGCACAGAGAGAGAGAGAGCAGCAGAGAGAGAGAGAGCAGCACAGAGAGAGAGAGAGCAACACAGAGAGAGAGAGAGCAACACAGAGAGAGAGAGCAGCACAGAGAGAGAGAGAGCAGCACAGAGAGAGAGAGAGGGAAACAGAGAGAGAGAGAGCAGCAGAAGAGAGAGAGAGCAGCACAGAGAGAGAGAGAGCAGCACAGAGAGAGAGAGCAGCACAGAGAGAGAGAGAGAGCAACACAGAGAGAGAGAGCAGCACAGAGAGAGAGAGAGCAGCAGAGAGAGAGAGAGCAGCAGAGAGAGAGAGAGAGAGAACAACACAGAGAGAGAGAGCAGCACAGAGAGAGAGAGAGCAGCACAGAGAGAGAGAGAGCAGCACAGAGAGAGAGAGCAGCACAGAGAGAGAGAGAGCAACACAGAGAGAGAGAGCAGTACAGAGAGAGAGAGAGCAACACAGAGAGAGAGAGCAGTACAGAGAGAGAGAGAGAGCAGCACAGAGAGAGAGAGAGCAACACAGAGAGAGAGAGCAGTACAGAGAGAGAGAGAGAGCAACACAGAGAGAGAGAGCAGTACAGAGAGAGAGAGAGCAACACAGAGAGAGAGAGCAGTACAGAGAGAGAGAGAGCAACACAGAGAGAGAGAGCAGTACAGAGAGAGAGAGAGCAACACAGAGAGAGAGAGAGCAGCACAGAGAGAAAGAGCAGCACAAACAGAGCAAGAGAGAGCAGCACAGAGAGAGAGAGAGAGAGCAGCACAGAGAGAAAGAGCAGCACAAAGAGAGCGAGAGAGAGCAGCACAGAGAGACAGAGAGCAGCAGAGAGAGAGAGAGCAGGATAGAGAGAGAGAGAGCAGCACAGAGAGAGAGAGCAGCACAGAGAGAGAGAGAGAGCAGCAGGGAGAGAGAGAGAAAGAGCAGCACAAAGAGAGCGAGAGAGAGCAGCACAGAGAGAGAGGGAGAGACACCAACACAGAGTAAGGGACAGAGACTAGCACGGAGAGTGAGAGAGAGAGAGAGAGACCAACACAGAGTGTGAGAGAGAGAGCAGGCAGAGAGAGAGAGTGAAAGAGAGAGCTGCACAGAATGAGACAGAGAGAGCAGCACAGAGAGAGTGAGAGAGAGTGGCACAAAGAGAGAGAAAGAGAGAGAGCAGCACAGAGAGAGGGATCACAGCACAGAGATAGAAAGAGGGAGCAGCACAGAGAGAGAGAAAGAGAGAGAGCAGCACACAGAAAGAGAGAGAGAGAGACGGCAGCAGAGAGTGAGAGAGAACAGCTCAAAAAGAGAGAGAGATAGCAGCACAGACAGAGAGAGAGAGAGAGAGCAGCACAGAGTGAGAGAAAAAGAGAGAAAGACCTGAGATAGCGAGACACCAATACAGAGAGAGAGAGCAGCACAGAGAGACAGACAGACAGAGAGAAAGCAGCAGAGAGAAAGCAGTGTACAAAGAGAGAGAGCAACACAGACAGACAGAGAGAGCTACAGAGAGAGAGAGACAGCAGCATGGAGAGTGAGACAGGAAGAGAGCAGCACAGAGAAAGAACGAGAGATTGGCACAGAGAGAAAGAGAGAGAGAGAAGGGGTGGGAGAAAGAGAGAGCAGCACAGAAAGAGAGAGAAAGAGAGAGACCAGCATAGAGAGAGAGAGAGAGAGAGAGAAAGAGACAGCAGCACAGAAAGAGAGAGGGGGAACCAGCATTGAGAAAGAGGGAGAGAGCAGAGAGAGAAAAAGAGAGAGAGAGAGACCAGAGTGAGAGAGAAAGAGGGAGCAGCACAGACAGAGAGAGAGAGCAGATAGAGAAAGAGAGACTAGAGAAAAAGAAAGAGACAGATAGCAGCAGAGTGGGAGAGAGAGAGAGAGAGGGGGACCAGCACAGAGAGAGACAGAAACAGAGAGCAGCACAGAGAGAGAGCGAGAGAGAGCAGCACTGAAGGAGAGAGAGACCAGCACAGGAGAGAACAGCACAGAAAGAAAGAGAGAGAGAGGGAGAGAGAGAGACAAGCATTGAGAGAAAGAAAGAGAGAGATGAAGAGAGCAGCAGAGACAGAAAGCAGAGAGACAGGGGGAGAACAGAGAGAGAGAGAGGAAGAGAGTAGCAGAACGACAGAGTAGAGAGAGCAGCATAGAGAGAAAGAGAGAGAGAGAGAAAACAGCAGAGAGAGAGAGGAAGAGAGCAGCAGAGAGAGGAGAGTAGAGAGAGCAGCACAGAAAGAAAGAGAGAGGGAGCAGGACAGAGAGCGAGAGACAGCGAGAGAGCAGCATAGAGAGAAAGAGAGCGAGAGCAGAACAGAGAGCGAGAGAGAATGAGAGAGCAGCGCAGTGAGAAAGAGAGGCCATCATAGAGAGAGAAAGAGAGAGAGAAAGGGAGAGCAGCACAGAGTGTGAGAGGGAGATAGAGAGACAAGCATAGAGAGAAAGAAAGAGAGGGAGAAAGGAACAGAGCAGCAGAGAGACAGAGAGCAGAGAGAGCAGCACAGAGAGAGAACGAGAGAGAGAGAGACCAGCATAGAGGAAAGAAAGAGAGAGGGAGATAGACAGAGAGCGGAAGAGAGCTGCAGAGAGACAGAGAGCAGAGAGAGCAGCACAGAGAGAGAGAGACCAGAGAGAGAGAGCAGCACAGGGAGAGAGAGACAGGGAGCAGAGAGAGAGAGCAGCACAGAGACAGAGAGAGAGCAGAGAGGGGAGAGAGAGGGAGCAGCAGAGAGAGAGAGGGAGCAGCACAGAGACAGAGAAAGAGCAGAGAGGGGAGAGAGAGGGAGCAGCAGAGAGAGAGAGCAGCACAGAGACAGAGGGACCACAGAGAGAGAGAGCAGCACAGAGAGGGAGAGAGCAGCTCAGAGAGAGAGAGAGAAGCACAGGAAGGAAATGAAAGAGAGAGAGAGAGCATCACAGAGACAGAGAGGGAGCAGAGAGGGGGAGAGAGAGAGGGGGAGCAGCACGGAGAGAGAGAGAGCAGCACAGAGACAGAGAAAGAGCAGCAAGAGAGAGAGAGAGAAAGCAGCACCCAGAGAGAGAGAGAGATAGAGAAAGAGAGCAGCACAGAGAGGGAGAGAGCAGCACAGAGAGAGAGAAAGCAGCACAGAGAGAGAGAGAGACCAGAGAGAGAGAGAGAGGAAGAGAGCAGCAGAGAGACAGAGAGTAGAGAGCATAGAGAGAAAGAGAGAGAGAGAGAAACAGCACAGAGAGAGAGAGGGAGCAGGACAGAGAGCAAGAGACAGCGAGAAAGCAGCATAGAGAGAGAGAGCAGAGAGAGAGAGAGAGCAACAGAGAGAGAGAGAGAAAGAGAGCAGCACAGAGAGAGCAGGACGGAGAGCGAGAGAGAATGAGAGAGCAGCACAGAGAGAGAGAAACAGAGAGAGAAAGAGCAGCACAGAAAGAGAGGGAGAAGCACAGAGAAAGAGAGAGAGAGCAGAACAGAGAGCGAGAGAGAATGAGAGAGCGGCACAGTGAGGAAGAGAGGCCATCATAGAGAGAGAGAGAGAGGGAGAGAGAGAGAGGGAGAGCAGCACAGAGAGTGTGAGAGAGAGACAAGCATAGAGAGAAAGAAAGAGAAGGAGATAGAGAGAGACAGAGGAAGAGAGCAGCAGAGAGACAGACAGCAGAGAGGGCAGCACAGAGAGAGACAGAGCAGCACACAGAGAGAGAGAGGAAGAGACCAGAGAGAGAGAGAGAAAAAAGACAGGGAGCAGCACAGGGAGAGAGAGACAGAGAGACAAAGAGCAGCAGTCCACAGACAGAGAGAGACAGAGAGCATGGATACAGAAAGAGAGAGACCAGAGAGAGATGAAGAGAGAGAAAGAGAGAGGGAGAGAAAGAGAGAGCACCACAGAGAGTGAGAGAGAAAGCAGCACAGAGTGAGAGAGAGTAGCATTCGGAGAAAGAGGGAGGAGCAGACAGATGGAGAGAGAAAGCTGCACAGAGAGAGACAGAGAGAGAGAGAGCAGCACCCAGAGAGAGAGAGAGAGACTGGCACAGAGAGAAAGCGAGAGAGAGAGCACAGAGAGAGAGAGAGCAGGACAAAGAGCGGGAGAGAGCAAGAGAGCAGCACACAGAGAGAGAGGCCAGCTCAGAGAGAGACTGACAGACAGACAGAGAGAGCAAAGAGACAGAGAGAGAGCAGCATGGAGAGAGTGAGCAGCACAAAGTGAGAGAGAGAGAGAGACCAGCACAGAGAGAAAATGAGGGAGAGAGCACAGAGACAGAGAGAGAGAGCAAAGAGGCAAGGAGAGAAAGAGAACAGCACAGAAAGAGAGAGGAGCACAGACAGAGAGAGAGAGAGAAAGAGAAAGGCAATAGAGAGAGAGAGACAGAGAAAGCAGCACAGAGAGTGAGAGACAAAGAAAACAGGACAGAGAGGGAGAAAACAGCACAGAGAGAGACAAAGAGAAAGAGAAAGACCGGCATAGAGAGAGAGGGAGAGAGAGATAGAGAGAGAGAGAGAGCAGAACAGAGAGAGAGAAAGAACAGCACAGGGAGAGAGAGAAAGAGAGAGAGAGAGAGCAGCACGGGGAGAGAAAAAGAGAGAGAGAGAGCAGGCACAGGAAGAGAGAGAGAGAGAGAGACTAGAGAGAGACACCCGCACAAGAAGAGAGGGAAAGAGAGAGAGAGCGAAAGAGTGATAGCAGCACAGAGAGAGGGGAAGAGCAGAGACAGAGAGAGAGAGAGCAGCAAAGAGAGAGAGAGGAGCACAGAGCGGGAGAGAGAGAAAGCAGCACAGAGAGGGAGAGAGCAAGCAAGAGAGCACAGGACGAGAGAGAAACCAGAGAGAGGGAGAGGAAGAGAGCAGCAGAGAGACAGAGAGCAGAGAGTGCAGCACAGAGAGAGAGAAAGAGAGAAAGAGCATAGAGAGAGAGAGACATGTAGAGGAAGAGAGAAAGAGAGAGCAGTACAGAGACAGTGAAGGAGCAGCACAGAGAGAGAGAGAGAGAGAGAGCAGCACAGAGAGAGAGAGAGAGCAGCACAGAGAGAAAGAGAGAGAGAGAGAGAAAGAAAGCAGCACAGAGAGAGAGAGAGACAGAGAGACAGAGAGAGTGCGATAGAGCAGCAGAGAGACAGAGAGTTGATAGACCAGCATAGAGAGAGCGAGCAAGAGGGAAAGAGAGGAGCACAGAGAGAGAGAGAGAGCAGCACACACACACACACACACACACACACACAGAGCAGCACAGAGAGAGAGAGAGAAAAGCATAGAGAGTGAAAGCGCAACACACACACACACACAAACACACACACACACACACACACACAGAGCAGCACAGAGACACCAAAGGGATAGAAAGAGAGAGGGAGAGAGAGCAGAGAGAGAGAAAGAGAGAGAGCAATACAGAGTGCTGGATGTTAGGGAACTTGGGGAAATAAATAGTGATGTCTTGAGGAGTGTACATATTACAGAGAAAGAGGTGCTGGAAGTCTTAAAAGTGCATGAAGGTAGATAAATCTCCGGGACCTGATGAAATGTATCCCAGGACGTTGTGGGAGGCTAGGGAGGAAATTGCTGGTCCCCTAGCCAAGATATTTGAATCATCGATAGTCATGGGTGAGGTGCCTGAAGATTGGAGGGTGGTAAATGTTGTGCCTTTGTTTAAAAAGAGCTGCAGTGAAAAGCCTGGGAACTACAGGCCAGTGAGCCTCACATCTGTGGTGGGTAAATTGTTGGAAGGGATTTTGAGAGACAGGATCTACAGGCATTTAGAGATGCAAGGACTGACTAGAGACAGTCAGCATAGCTTTGAGAGTGGAAAATCATGTCTCACAAATTTGATTGAGTTTTTCGAAGGGGTAACCAAGAAGGTAGATGAAGGCAGTGCAGTTGATGTTGTCTACATGGACTTTAGCAAGGCCTTTGACAAGGTACCGCATGGTAGGTTATTGCATAAGGCTAAATCTCACTGGTTCCAGGGTGTGGTAGCTAAATGGATACAAAATTGGCTTGATGACAGAAGCCAGAGAGTGGTTGTAGAAAGCTTTTTTCCAAACTGGAGGCCTGTGACCAGTGGCGTTCCTCAGGGATCAGTGATGTTAGTTATATTAATGATTTGGATAAGAATATAGGGGGCATGGTTAGTAAGTTGGCAGGTGACAGCAAGATTGGTGGCATAGTGGGCAGTGAAGAAAGTTATCTCCAACTGCAGCGGGACCTTGATCAATTGGGCCAGTGGGCTGACGAATGGCAGATGGAGTTTAATTTAGACAAATGCATTTTGGTAGACTGAACCAGGGCAGGACTTACTCAGTATATGGTAGGGCGTTGGGGAGAGTTACAGAACAAAAAGATTTGGGCTATAAGGAAAGGCTGGATAGATTAGAACATTTTTCTCTGGAGCGTAGGAGGCTGAGGGGTGATCTTATAGAGGTCTATAAAATAATGAGGGGCACAGCTCAGCTAGATAGTCAACATCTTTTCCCAAAGGTAGGGGAGTCTAAAACTAGAGGGCATAGGTTTAAGATGAGAGGGGAGAGATACAAAAGTGTCCAGAGGGGCAGTTTTTTTTCACACAGAGGGTAGTGAGTGTCTGGAACAAGCTGCCAGAGGTAGTAATAGAGGCTGGTACAATTTTGTCTTTTAAAGCATTTAAATAGTTACATGGGTATAGAGGGATATGGGCCAAATGCGGGCAATTGGGACTAGCTGAGAGGTTTAAAAAAAATGGTGGCATGGACAAGATGGGCCAAAGGGCCTGTTTCCATGCTGTAAACCTCTGTGACTCTATGACACAGAGAAAGATCAGCATAGAGAGAAAGAGAGAGAGAGATAGCGAGCAGCAGAGAGAGAGAGAGCAGCACAGAGAGAGAGAGAGAGCAAGCAGCAGAGAGAGAGAGAGAGAGCAGTGGAGAGAGAGAGAGAGAGCAGCACAGAGAGGGAGAGAGAACAAGCAGCAGAAAGAGGGAGAGAGAGCGAGCAGCAGAGAGAGAGAGTGAGCAGAGAGAGAGAGAACAGCACAGAGAGAGAGAGAGAGAAAGTGCAACAGAGAGAGCATAACAGAGAGAAGGGGGGAGAGAGAGAGAGCACAACAGAGAGAAAGAGAGAGACCGGCACAGAGAGAGGGAGAGAGCAAGCAGCACAGAGAGAGAGAAAGAGACAACAGCTGATAGAGTGAGAGAGCAGCACAGAGAGAAAGAGATAGAGCAGCATAGAAAGAGAGACAGAGGGAAAGCAGCACAGAAAAGAGAGAGCAGCACAGAGAGAGTGAGAGAGCGCAAAGAGCGCGTGAGAGAGAGAGCAGCACAAACAGAGGGCAGCACAGAGAGAGAGAGAGAAGCATTGAGAGAAAGAGAGTGAGAAACCAGCACAAAGAGAGAGAGGGAAGAGAGACTGGAGAGAGAGGGAAAGACCAGCGAAGGAAGAGAGACAGAGAGAGAGAGAGAGAGCATCAGAGAGAGAGAGACAGAGAGAGAGCAGCACAGAGATAGAGAGACCAGAGGGAGACCAGAGAGGGAGAGACCAGCAAAGCAAGAGAGAGAGGGAGACAGCAGCACAGAGAGAGAGACCACAGAGAGTGGGAGAGACCAGCAAAGGGAGAGAGAGAGAGGGAGAGAGCAGCACAGAGAGAGAGACCAGAGAGAGTGGGAGAGACCAGCAAAGGGAGAGAGAGAGAGGGGGAGAGAGTAGTACAGAGAGAGAGAGAGAGAGAAAGAGAGAGCAGCATAGAGAGAGAGAGACCAGAGAGACAGGGAGAGAGCAGCACAGAGAGACAGAGAGAGCAGAGAGGGAGAGACCACCAAAGGAATAGAGTGAGAGAAGGAGCAGCACAGAGAGTTAGCAAGCAGCACAGAGAGAGAGAGCAGCACAGAGAGAGAGAGAGAGAGAGAGATGGAACAGCACAGAAAGAGAGAGAGCAAGCAGCACAGAGACAGAGAGAGAGAAACCAGCACTCACGGATAGAGAGAGAGGCAGAGAGACAGAGAGAGAGATAGAGTGACCAAAGAGAGACATTGACCAGAGAGAGAGCAACAGGGAAAAATACCAGCGTAGAGTAAGAGAGAAAAACTGGCACAGAGAGAGCAGAGGGAGAGCAAGAGCAGCACAGAGAGAAAGAGAGAGAGCAACACAGAGAGGGAGGAGAGAGAGAGAGAGAGGGAGCAGTACAGAGAGAGAGAGAAAGAGACCAGCATAGAGTGATAGAGAGAGAGAAGAGAGACAAGAGAGAGAGCAGCACAGAGAGAGAGAGAAAGAGAGAGAGGGAGACCAACACAGACAGAGAGAGACAGACAGACCAGCACAGAAAGAGAGAGAGAGACCAGAGAGAGAGATGCACAGGGAGAGAGAGAGGGAGAGAGAGACTAGAGAGGGAGAAGCACAGGGACAGAAAGAGGAAGACCAGCACAGAAAGAGGGAGAGAGAGAGGGAGACCGATACAGAGAGAGAGAGAGAGAGAGAGGCCAGAGAGAGAGCAGCACAGAGAGAGAGACCAGAGTGAGACCAGAGAGGGAGAGAGCGGCAAGGGAAGAGAGAGAGAGAGGAGAGAGAGAGAGAGCGAAAGAGAGCACAGAGAGAGAGAGACCAGAGTGAGACCAGAGAGGGAGAGAGCGGCAAAGGAAGAGAGAGAGAGAGAGGAGAGAGAGAGAGAAAGAGAGCAGAGAGAGAGAAAGAGAGTGAGACCAGCACAGAGAGGGACAAGACACAGAGAGAGCCCAGAACAGAGAGAGAGAGCGCAGCACAGAGAGAAATAGAGAGACAGAGAGAGAGGGAGAGAGACCAGCCCTGGAGAAAGAGAGAGAGAGAGAGAGCGAGGGAGAGAGAGAAGGAGGAGTGGGGAGGTTGGGTGGCTGTGGGGGAGGGGGAGGGTGGGGTGAGGGGGTCTGGGGGACGGGGGTGGGGAGGTCAGGGGTGAGGGGGAGACAGAGGGTTGGGGGGGAGGAGGTGAGGAGGAGAGGCAGGAGGTTGTGGGGAGGGGGGTGTGGGGAGGAGGGGGAAGGGAGTGTGGGGAGGTCGGGGGGTGTGACAAGGCGGGCGTGTGGGGAGAGGGAGGGGAAAGGGGATTGTGGGGGGAGAAGGGGTGGGGTGGAGAGGCGGGGGGGTGAGAGGGGTTGTGGGGAGCGGTGAGGGGGAGAATGGGGTGTGGGAAGAGGAGGGTGGGCAGAGAGGCGGGTGGGGAGGGAGAGGGGGGTGGGGGGGTTGGGGGATGAGGGGTTACTCAGGTTATGATTGGGACACCCTATAAAGGCGACAGCCTGCTCTCTCTGCAGAGGGTTTTGCTGCGTGTTTGGGTCCCATCTCCCTGTACGACACTGTGAAAGTCCTTGATATGCTTTGGCCATAAGAACTTGGGAGAAATTCAACTTATTAGAATTAATAGACTTTAATTCCAGATATTTTATTCAGTTTTTAACTGGTGGGATTGAAACCTAGGTCCCGGAAAATAAAGGCTTTTAAAGCGTATTTATTAGTGTCACAAGTCGGCTTACATTAACACTGCAATGCAGTTATTGTGAAAATCCCCTAGTCGTCACACTCGGGCACCTATTCGGGTACACTGAGGGAGAATTTAGTATGGCCAATGCACCTAACCAGCACGTCTTTCAGACTGTGGGGGAAACCCACACAGACACGGGGAGAACATGCAGACTCCGCACAGGCAGTAACCCAAGGCTGGAATTGAACCCGGGTCCTGGCGCTGTGAGGCAGCAGTGCTAACTACTGTGGCACCGTGCTGCCCACAACTATTACCCTGGCTCTCTGGAATACCCGTCTAGTCCAGCAATAACACCACCACATCCTTATGGAATAAAACATGAAGGAAAAGCACTCATTGTTCTCTGACAGTAACCCACTACTTTTTGGGAATGTGTTACGAGGATGTCAATATCTTCTACATTTAAATAGATGAAGAAAATTCTGAGAAGGGTGGCACTTCTGGACGTGCTGATTAGGTGCTGGCCATGCTAAGTTTGCCCTCAGTGTACCTGAAGAGGCACCGGAGTGTGGTGACTAGTGGATTTTCACAGTAACTTCATTGCACTGTTAATGTAAGCCAATTTGTGGAACTAACAAATAAACTAAAACTGACTGATGTCTCCGGAGAGAAACAATCCGGTTTTCTCACCAGACGGTAAGGCTCAGCCCTCTGTCTGTAGTATCATAGAACCCTACTGAGCAGAAGGAGGCCCTTCAGCCCATCGAGTACAATCCCACCCAGGCCCTACCCCCATATCCCAACATATTATACCCACTAATCCCTCTAACCTACACATCCCTGGACACTGACTGGCAATTTCTTATCATGGCCAATCAACCTAACCCGCACATCTTTGGACTGTGGGAGGAAACCGGAGTACCTGGAGGAAATCCATGCAGACACGAGGAAAATGTGCAAACTCCACACAGACAGTGACCCGAGCCAGGAATCGAAGCCAGGACCCTGGAGCTGTGAAGCAGCAGTGCTAACCACTGTGCTACCGTGCTGCCCTGGTTTGTGTGACTAATATGTCTGTGGTATTGTTAATCTGTTTCTGTATGTTTTACCTGCCTCAGTTTCTGTCATCTATTTGTGTGCCTTGTTCACTTATCTCCTTGTATCTGTATTGTTTATATGCCTGTATGGTTTTTAATTATCTATGTGTGTTTGCCTGTGTATATGAGTTATTTACCTGTCTCTGCCTGTATTGTTTATCTGTCTGTGTTACTTATCTCTGTGCATTGTGTATTGTTTGTATGTTGTTGATCAGTAAGAAATCACACACCAGTCCAACAGGTCTGTTTGGAATCACGAGCTTTCAGAGCACTATTCCTTCATCAGGTGATCTCCACACCTGGTTTATCTGTGTCTGCTGCTGAGACTGTGTGATGTTTATATCTGTGTTCTATCTGCTTGTGTTACCTACCTCCGGGTTTTTATCTGTGAGTCTGTGTTCCTTGGTTGTGTGTTGTTCGTGTGAGTATTCTTCAGCTATGTTGGTTATGCATGTGTGTGTCATTGATTATCTCCTGTATGTGTTGTTTGTCTGAGTGTGTTGCTGATATGTTTGGGTGCCATTTATCCATCTGCATGTGCTGTTTATCTGATTGTGTGCAATTTACCTGCCTTTGAGTTGTTTATCATTCTGTGTGTTATCTGTATGATATCTGTCTGTGTGTTATTTGTCTGCGCATCATTTATCTTCTGTGTGTTGTTAGTCTGTGTGTAGGATGATTATCTTTGTGTCTTTTTATTTCTATGTGTTTATCAACCTGAGTTGTTTCGCTTTCTGTGCGTTGTTTAGATGTCTGTGTTATTTATTCCTGTGCATATTTTTTTTGTGTGTTGCTTATCTTTACATGTTACTCTCTGCGCTGTTAATCTGTACTTATCTGTCTTGTGTTGTTTATCTTTGTGTGATTATTTTTGGCTGTGTTTCATTTTCTGGCACATTGTTTATCTGTGTGAGTTGTTTATCTGTGTGTTGTTTGTATGTGTGTCAGTTAGCTGTGTGTTGTTTTACTGTGTATTTTTTATCTCTATGATTTTTTTCTTGTTGTTTATCTGTCTGTTTTTCTGTGTTGCTTTTCTGTTTGCTGTTTATCTGTGTGTTGCTATCATGTTGGTTACCAGTGTGTTGTTTAATAGTGTTGTTTATCCATGTATTGTTTACCAGTGTTGTTTACCAGTGTGTGGTTTATATATGAATCAATTTTTTGTTTGTTTTATTAATCTGTGTGTGTATATTTCTTCTATATGTTGCTACCAGAGTGTTATTTACCAGTGTGTTGTTTACCAGAGTGTTATTTACCAATGTGTTGTTTACCAGAGTGTTATTTACCAGTGTATTGTTTACCAGAGTGTTATTTACCAGTGTGTTGTTTACCAGTGTGTTGTTTACCAGAGTGTTATTTACCAGTGTGTTGCTTACCAGTGTGTTATTTACCAGTGTGTTGTTTACCAGTGTGTTATTTACCAGTGTGTTGTTTACCAGAGTGTTATTTACCAGAGTGTTACTTACCAGTGTGTTGTTTACCAGTGTGTTATTTACCAGTGTATTGTTTACCAGTGTGTTGTTTACCAGTGTGTTGTTTACCAGAGTGTTATTTACCAGTGTATTGTTTACCAGTGTGTTATTTACCAGTGTGTTGTTTACCAGTGTATTGTTTACCAGTGTGTTGTTTACCAGAGTGTTATTTACCAGTGTATTGTTTACCAGTGTGTTATTTACCAGTCTGTTGTTTACCAGTGTGTTATTTACCAGTGTGTTATTTACCAGTGTGTTGTTTACCAGTGTATTGTTTACCAGTGTGTTATTTACCAGTGTATTGTTTACCAGTGTGTTATTTACCAGTGTGTTATTTACCAGTGTGTTGTTTACCAGTGTGTTGTTAACTAAATGTGTGGGTGTTATTTTTCTGTGTGTAGTTTATCTGTGTGTAGTTTAGGTGTGTGTAGTTTAGCTGTGCATTATTTATCTGTGTGTAGTTTATCTGTGTGTAGTTTATCTGTGTGTAGTTTATCTGTGTGTAATTTATCTGTGTGTAGTTTATCTCTGTGTAGTTTAGCTGTGTGTAGTTTAGCTGTGTACTATTTATCTGTGTGTAATTTATCTGTGTGTAGTTTGGCTGTGTGTAGTTTAGCTGTGCACTATTTATCTGTGTGTAGTTTAGCTGTGTGTAGTTTAGCTGTGTGTAGTTTAGCTGTGTACTATTTATCTGTGTGCTCTTTATCTCTGTGTGCTGCTTTTCAGTGTATTGTTTTATGTTTATGGGCGGCACGGTGACACAGTGGTTAGCACTGCTGCCTCACAATGCCAGGGACCCAGTTCAGTTCCCAGCTTGGGTCAGTGTCTGTGTGGAGTTTGCACATTCTCCCCGTGTCTGTGTGGGTTTCCTCCACGTGCTCCAGCTTGCTCCCACAGTCCACAGATGTGCGAGTTTGGTGGATTGGACCGGCTGTGTTGCCCTTTAATGTCAAGGAGAAAAGCTAGATTAAATGCATGGGTTATGGGGACAGGGCCTGGATGGGATTGTGGCTGGTGCAGACTCGATGGGCCGAGTGGCCTCCTTCTGCACTGTAGAATTCAATGATTAGTCTATGATCTATGAATTGTTATTCTATTTTTTTTAAATCTGTGTGCTGTTTATTTCCCTCTGTGCTGTTTTTTACTGTTTTATTTCTCAGCACAGATCAGCCAGATAGTTAAAGCTTTTCCCAAAGGTAGGGGAGTCTAAAACCAGAGGATACATAGTTAAGGCAAGAGGGGAGAGATACAAAAGTGTCCAGAGAGGTAGTTTTTTCACACAGAGGCTGGTGAGTGTCTGGAACAAGCTGCCAGAGGTAGTAGTAGAGACGGGTACAATGTTGTCTTTTAAAAAGCATTTAGACAGTTATATGGGTAAGTTGGGTATAGAGGGATATGGGCCAAATGCAACCAATTAGGACTAACAGTGGAAAAACTGTGAGGCATGGACAAGTTGGGTTAAATGGCCTGTCTCCATGCTGTAAACCTCTGTGATCTTATGACTCTATCAGTTATTTAATGAAACATAGAATAACAACACATTAAATGATATACAGACAAAAACTACACATAGGAAAGTAACACAGTGTTGGTTATCTGTGTGTGTGTGTTTCTGTGTGTGTTATTTCCCTGTGCAATGTTTTTCTGTGTGTTGCTTTTTCGGTATGCATTGTTTTTTTCTGTATTTATTGTTTTTGTGTGAATTTTTTCTGTGTGTGTTGTTTTCAGTGTGTGTTGCTTCTCTGTGCAATGTTTTTCTGTATTTTTTTTTCTGTAGGCGTTGTTTTTCAGTGTTGATTTTCTGCATGCTGATTTTGTGTGTTGTTTTTCTATGTCTGTTGTTTTCAGGTTGTGTTACTTCTCTGTGTGGTGTTTTTCTGAGTGTATCATTTACCTATCGGTTGTTTCTCTGTATGCTTTTTTGTGTGTTGTTTGTCTGTATTTGTTGTTTTTGTGTGTTGCTTTTCCATGTGTGTTGTTTTTCTTTGCGTGTTTTGTTTTTCTGTGTGTATCATTCACCTATGGGTTGTTTCTGTGTGTGTTGTTTTTCTCTGTGTTGTTTTTCTGTATTTGTTGTTTTTTCTGTGTTGTTTTTCTCTGTGTTGTTTTTCTCTGTGTAGTTCTTTTGTGGTGTTTTCTCTGTGTTATTTATCTGTGTGTTGTTCTTCAACGTGTGTTGTTTTTCTGTGCAATACTTTCTGTGTTTTTTTTGTGTGTCATTTTTCTGCATTATTTTTCTGTATTGTTTTTCTGTATTTGTTGTTTGTCTATGTGTGTTTTTTTTCTGTGCATTGTTTTTTTCTGTATGTGCTATTTTTGTGTGTTTTTCTGTGTGTCATTTTTCTGGATGTTGTTTCTCTGTGTGTTGTTTTTCTGTGTGTGTCATTTCTCTATGTATCATTTTCCTGTGGGTTGTTTATCTATATGTGTGTTTCTTTTTTGCATGTGTTTTTTTTCTGCATGTGCTGTTTTTCTGTGTGTTGTTTTCAATGTGTTTTGTTTCTCTGTGCAATATTTCTCTGTGTGTTGTTTTTGTGTGTTGTTTTTCTGTGTTGTTTTTTCTGTATTTGTTGTTCTGTGTTTCTCTGTGTATTGTTTTTCTGTGTGTTGTCTTTCTATGTGTATGTGTTTTTTCTGCGTGAGCATTCGCCTATGGGTTGTTTTCCTGTGGTGTTTTTTCTATGTGTTGTTTGACTGTGTGTTGTTTTTCCATGTGTGTTGTTTTTCTGTGCAATGCTTTCTGTGTTTTTTTTCTGTGTTGTTTTTCTGTATTTGTTGTTTGTCTATGTGTGTTGTTTTCCCGTGCATTTTTCTGTGCATTGTTTTTTCTGTGTGTGTTACTTTTGTATGTTTTTCTGTGTGTTGTTTTTCTGGATGTTGTTTCTCTGTGTGTTTTTCTCTGTGTTGTTCTTCTGTGTGTCATTTTCCTGTGGGTTGTTTTTCTGTGTGTGTTGTTTTTCTGCATGTGTTGTTTTTCTGCGTGTGTTGTTTTTTTGCGTGTGTTGTTTTTCTGCATGTGTCATGTTTCTATGTGTTGTTTTTCTGTGTGTGTTGCTTTTTTGTGTGTGTTTTTCTATGTTCTTCTCCTTCAAATGCACAGAACAGGGATTAATCCTAGGTGTTCAGAAATCCCCTTGCCTGCGCTGAGACATCTATCACAAGAGCTGGGATGCCAGTGCTTTTAACTTGGCCTAGGCATCTCACACCTCAGTGTTTGGTTGGCTTTTCAGAACATTAAGGGGAAGGTTAGAAACCAAAGAGAAAAGTTAAACTCTGACACAGATGCACAATACATTGAATGGCCTCATGCCTTTGGAATTACCTGTGTGTTTGTGGGTGTATGCATGGATGATGCGCGTGGTGTCTGTTTATGTGGGGTGGGTGGGAGGGGGGCTTGCTAGTGGATGTATATGTGGCTATGTGTGTGGGTGATGCGCAGGTAGTGTGTGTGTAAGTATGGATGGGGGTATATGTGGGTCTTATGTGTGTGTTGGGGGTGTGTGTGGGCACTTTGTGTTGTGGGTGTTGCGTGTGTGTGTGTGTACGTATGTGTGTGAGAGAGTGTGTGCCTGTTTGTGTGTGGGTGCATTGTGTGTATGTGGGCTGTGCGGGTAGTCTGTCTGTCTGTGTGTGGGATGTGTGGGTGGTGTGCCTGGATGTATGTGTGGGTATGTGTCTATATGTATATGGGTAGGGTAAGTGTGTGAGGGTGGGGGTGAGGTGAGTGCGTGTGTGGTGTGCCTGTGTGTGGGGGTGATGTGTGTGAGTGGGGTGATGTGTGTCTGTGTGTATGGATGTG